>NC_136798.1:32473796-32506482 GCF_951216825.1 Electrona antarctica
GAGCGTATTCATGAAAAGAAGCGGCGCTTTTCGAGCTTGTAGAACTGCTACTTTTGATATTTTTGAATTTGAATTCAAAGTAACGGTTTGGTTTCAACAGTAACATATGAGGTTTACATCCGACAGAGACAATTTTCTGTCACCAATTTTCCTCACAGTAGCTCGACTTCAGATACTGCACATAAAACACCAGAGCATGAATAACTGACGTAACCGATCTTGATGTTAAAGAATGATTTTATGTCTATTAATATTAGCCAGGCCTCCTCTCATCTTCAAAGGTCAGATTATATACTAGCCCCGAGAGTATGCTAGCGTCATATGGCGTAAGCTTCGTCACCAACAGTGTTGCCAGATTGTATGAAGCCCAAAAGAAGCGACTATACTGTAGGCCACATAAGCACACACACGCAGCTATTTGAAAATAGCAGATCTACAACTCACAAACACATCGCATCTGCGACACATTGTGAGCTTGTAGACCTGGTATTTCGTTTTTGTTGATGTGGAAAAATGTGGAATATATATATCTTTTTTTAAAGATATTTTTGGCGTTTTCTGCCTTTATTGATAGGATGAAAGTAGACTGACCGTCGGGATCGGGAGTCGAACCCGCAGCCCAGATGGATGAGCTAACTGCCCAGGCCAAAAATGTGGAACATTTAAGCATTCTGAATACACAAAACACACAGGGACCTTGACATGAAAAAGTGTTTAAACAACATCAGGAAGCAAGCCCAAATAAGCACTACACAAGCCCAAAAATACCACAAACCACAACTACAAATATTTATTTATACTTTACAGTACCAAGCGACTTTATAGAAAAAGAAAAAAAAACAAGCCCAAAGTTACTTGTAATAAGAGGACATGGCAATACTGGTCACCATCTCATGTCATGTGGTGCGACGCGGCCCAGACACTCGGGTTTTATGACTTCACGATGTACACTGACCTCACACGCTAAGACAGAACGATGTACACTGACCTCACACGCTAAGACAGAAACATGGGATTCTCTCTTTCTTTTTTAGGAGAGGTCGTGTGAGGCGATCCGTCGCTACTACTCGCATCTTCATAACTCGTTAAAAGCCTATGAAAAGAACCCCAGTGTAAATAAAATATAGCAAATAAAGTGCTGTTACTGTCGGAGGAGATGAATTTGCGTGCAAGGCATGAGGTTAGTCGTGCACGCTCAAATTTGTGGAACGCGTGCGTGCCTGCAGACACCATATTGTTGTAAAAAAGAAAAGAAAACGTACACCATCTGTGGACCCTCGTGGCTATTAAGCTGACGCAACAAGCATAAGTCTGTCGTTTTAGTTAGCTATAGTTTTAGCTATATATCGCTGTTGCAGAAAGCTCTTATCTCCATATTCTAACGTTTTGTGTTTTTTCATAAATTAACAACATTCTTTATCACACAATGGCATCAAAATGTGCAGATCTACAAGCTCGAAACGTGCATGGCGCGAAGCGTCGTGTGTTGAGCTCGTCGATCTGCTACTCTTGCCGTTTTAGGATCCTGAAAAGTAACAGTTTTGGACATGAGGTTTCCACCCGACATCATAACAGCCCGAGAGCACCACAGCTCCGACCGTGCACGGCGGGCGTATCGCTAAATCACTTATTTTGATCGCTGAACTTCTTTTGTTTTTAACATCTGTCTTTCATAATGTCAATGTCTCCACAGAGTCTGTTCCGTAAAAGGTGAACAGACGATAAAAACACATCCCTGCTCAGAGCTACTGTGTGCTAGAGATGGATTATTATTATTTTTATTTTTTTTGGCCTCTACCACTGGTTAATATAATAATATCAGATTATGGTATGAAAAGGGCCTGTCCGGAATTCTCCTTTAAATGGTTACTTCTGATTTTTAGACTTCTTAAACTCATTAAAAATAAATGAATCCACAAAACTAGTGTCATTTGTATTGTTGGCCTATTTGTACCATATAGCGCAACGTTCTTCAACTGTGACCCCTCTGTGACAAAAAAATTATGTGTGGCCCCCAGACCACCATAAAATGACCGGAACTACTTCATTCTTTCAGCGCCATTGCCGTAGATGTAGGTCAATTGAAGCCTATGTTTTAATACAGCGCTTACCGCCATTGCCGTTGATTAATGGCAATTGTCCTTTTATAGTGCATTCGATCGATCAAGCCATAATGCTAATTACGTTAGCCGGTTAGCTAGCTATGTTGTTGTCACAGCACTGGATCGTCCATTTTAGATCGCCGTCGCCATTATAATCCATTATATCCGTTTCTTTCAATGGCCTGTACTGTATCTCCTATTCCTTGTCCCAGATGGCATTTTTGGTCAAAACAACGTTTCTTTGACGGCACATAGCCGACGATGTGGAGCTCTCCAGTGCCCCGGTTTGGATTCATATTGTAAACAAGGCCTGTCCAGGCTCCGTTCAGCTTCCTAGGTTATGTTCACTTCCGGTAGACTGGAAATGTGGCTTTTCAAAATAAGAGCTCAAATGGGAAAAATGCTGTCGTGAATTAGATCCTAATTTTTCAATAAATGCTAGCGGGCTATTCACCAAAACAAGACCAGAACTCTCACCACGGGGAATCAATTAATACCTTTGCAACCACTATATTAATGGCAAGTATTTCCTACAGCTTTAAGTCTAAAAATCTGAACTAGCCCTTTAAGAACCCAGTGAGAGACTCACCCACACAGTTGTCACACAGGCTGCAGTGGGAGGCCCGTGGCGGACGGAAGATCTTGCAGGTGAAGCAGTACTTCAGTTTGACCGTCTGTCCGTTGATCAGCACCTCTCTGGTCCTGGGAGGAGGCCTGTACCCCGGACCACTGGAGCAGTTCGCTGTGTCTGGAGCAAACACACAGGTAGATCATGGTAAATGGACTGAATTTATATAGCGCTTTTCTCCAAAAGCGCTTTACAATGTACTTCACATTCACCCATTCACATACACATTCACACACCGACGGCGGAGGAAACCATGCAAGGGACCAACCTGCACATCGGGAGCAATTAAGGTTTCAGAGACTTGCTCAAGGACACTTCGACACTAACTCTGGGGGAGCCTGGGTTCGAAAACTGGGGACCTTGCGGTTAATTCCCATCTGGCAGTTTCCCAAGCTACCACTCTACCTCCTGAACCACTGATAGACATCACTCAACTTTTAAAGTGTATAAAAAGAACATGAGCATCGCGCCTGTCACAGACATGCGCAGAGCAAGTTCAGTCAGGAAACCTCAGTGCAGTCGCTGCCGGCCGTTAACACCTTAATTGCCCAGGGTTATTTAATCCATTAAATTATAGCGCCCAGTCGATTTATAGTAACGGAGCACTTTTACAGACGGACCGGATGTGGCTGTAGCAGCTAGATGTAGCCAAACCACTCTAGATGCGATCGACAACAACGGGAGGTAAGAATAAATCTATCGCGACTAGCGACTGGACAGCGGAGGGCACAGGATCTTTTTTTTATAATTAGACAGTTTGATTTAGATCCCGAGTTATTAACGTTTTAAGATTTTCGTTGTCGTCGGCTAAACAGGGGGGGAACATTTTCGATGACGTCTCACTGTTGCGCAACATCAAGGATTGCGCAACATGCGCTCCTAGGCTGTGGAGCGATGCGATCGGTTTTCATATCAATAAACTTCGTCTTTTGGATAAAACTTCGTCTTGGGCGCCGGGCGTTACTAATAGAAAGGACAAAGAACTTCGTCCTGGGCGATGGGGGTCTTAATTGGGCCGCCTCAGCATAACGCTCTCATCCACTCTTCCTCCTGCTTGCTTGCTTGCTGCTGCTATATCTGCTGCGCTGCTGTATACAAACCTTGCTGCTCACCCTCCTCCACCCCAGCTACCATATGTTTTGGTATGGGGGATTCGGAGTCCCTATAGCCGGGACTGATGCGCTTGATCTGAGTACCTAAAAAGCAGATCCCATTCATCGCCAAACATATTGCTCATTTATATTCAATAAATATCTATTCCATACATTCTTGAGTTGTCCTGACTGAAATATTGAATAGATATTGTAATAAGCTCTGAAGATGAACACAATAAGTTGTTTTGTTTCCGCTTGTTTCTCGTCTCCATAGTATTTTCATTTCAGAGATTATTATTCTTTAATTGTATTTCTAAATGATATTTGACTGAAATCAACAATGAGCAATTAGCAATATAAGGGGTAGGACTAGATACGTTTAAAGCTACATCCTATGCCCTTTTCGAGTACAACATGTATTTGTTTTCATAATGTATAGAGATGTGCATGTTGGCTTGCTGGAATACAGACAGACAGGTGGAACATTGTACACCATATCTCAAACCGTCTAGCTGTCAACTCAATCCACTCCCCCTGTATTATCTTTGCTTTGTTCTGATGGGCTGAGCCTGAGCTCCTGCGTATCTGAGTCAATAAACCACAACACTGTGTCTGAATAGACTCCGTGTCATGAAGAATTTCGTCCGCCAGCGCTGAAGCCAGACTGTTTGCTAAGTCTCTTCAGCGGAGGTCCCTGGAGGTCCCTGGAGACTGACCAGTTTGATCACAACAAACTGGTTCAATAAACCCACTGAGCAATAGCCGGCTATTAGACATCCGTCTAAAACCGGGCTATAACTATAATCTGTTGAAACTACGTTGTTTCAACGTCTAATCTAAGCCTAAACCGCAAAAAAACACTTTCATTTTTAGACCAGTTATAACGCATTTTTAGACGACTGTTTAGACGTATTTTAGTCTAATAGCATGAGAAATGCTCAATGGGAAAGTAAGTCACAATTTCATGTTTTTTTTTTCATGTTCAATTGCCATCTTTGTTACCATTTCGTTGCTGTCGGGCAGAATGTTTTTTCCCCCTGTAAATTAACGTCACACAAAGGCGTCAAAACGTGGCGCAAAGCAACGTGTTTCGAGCTTGTAGATCTGCTACTTTTGGTATTTTTTTATTTCAATCTGGAAAAGTTACAGTTTTGGACATATGAGGTACACGTGTAGGGGGGCTCAGATGTAAGCAGTGTTTCCATATTTTGCGAGAGAAATAAGCAACCAGATCGATGAAAACAAGCCCAAAAGAAGTGACTAGGCTACGGCTATTTGAAAATGCAATTAAAAAAAATAGAAAATATCTTTTTTATAAAAATAGGTAATTTTTGAATATGTTTTAAACAGATGGGTGGGGGTGGGTCTGCGGACAAATGCATATTAATCTGGGGGTCCTTGCCATTAAAATGTTTAAGAACCACTGGCTTATATTACACTAGGAAACAAGCCGAAATAAACTACACTTTAGAAACAAGCCCCCAAAAAAGGCAATCCACAGCTACCAATATTTACAATCGATTTAAACGTAGCTTATAATAAGCGGACATGGCAACACTGGTAGAAGGGGGGCTGCAAGGGAAAAAAAGGACTGAGACCATAAGAGGACCTTCTTGATTGGATCAGGATTAGAATCGAGTTAAACTAGATTAGTGAATTATACTCGGTTATCAATCTACAAGTAATAGGATTTAGCAGTCAGATTGAGAGGCTGAATGATGACTTCTTAGCTGTTATCCAAGCTGAAGAAGAGATTACGGCATAGAAAATAAGTATATTAAGTATGTATATTATATATTAAGGTCTATGAAGTGGTTAATGTAGAGAGAAAATCATAGCAGACTATGCAGCTGAATTGTCTCTGTTGTAGTGTAGAAAAATGTTGCAAACATTTGTTAAAAGGAAAGTCTTATGCATAGCTGATCAACTCAGAGACTGGTGCGTAGGCAGGGATCAGACACAAAGACTTGAATAACACACTGATACGGGCGCACCCCTCGCGCCTCCGCCTCACAGTTCTTCTGTTCAGTTCTTCCTTTTTTCCAAACGGTTGTCACGTTTTCCTTTTACTTTATACCTGATGTAAAGAAGCCTTAGTAGTTTTCTGGTTTTATCCTCGTAGCAGTTTTTGTATTGACCCATTTACAAATGTCAATCAAGCTTGTTTGTTAAATGTAGGCTATATAATTGTACATATGCGGTAGACTATATTAATGTCTGTAGTTATTAATGCCTGTAGTTATATGTACATAGCCGTTTTAGCCAAAGCGATAATTTAAGCAGAACAACAATATAATTTGAAAATGTATAGATGTCTCTTCAACAAATGGGAGCCAGTGGCAGGGCTTTTTCCAATTGCGGTCCTTTTCATAATTCAATATTTTGGGCAAAGCGATGCAGGCCTAATTACTATATTATGTTCATTCCATACCAAAACTCTGTTGCGTGTGCGGCTGTGCGCGAGTGTGTGTGTGTGTGTGTGATTCTGATCTGTCATCTCTGGATGTGTTGACACAATGACACTATACACACACGCAGAAGATGGGAGGCGGAGGCGCAGGGGGTGCGCTGCCCGTATCAGTGTGTTATTCAAGTTTTCGCGGATCAGACATATAGGATTAAATAAAATGACCTGCACACCGTCTACACTTGCACAATAGGGAGCGACTTCATTTAAGCAACGTTTCGGTCAATAGAGCAAAAAAGGTTAAAGTAATGATAAGGAATGATGAGGAAAGGAAAGGATGATGTCCCAAAGGAAGGATTAAGACCATTCCTTTGTCCCCCCCCACCCCGACAACACCATTATCTACGGAGACTCTCACAGAATAAGAGTATTTTACACAGTTCTGTTCATAAGTTCTTTGGCTGCATCGAGAATCAAGAGAATATTTGTCTCCCTCTAAGCAGACTACATATACTCAGGCCAACATTCTAAGTTTTGTTCAGACAGGTTAGGCAAGAACAAAATGACATCATTCAGAACTTTGGCATTGCCTGTCAGAACCTTTCATCGGCTGCTCTCACCACTGAGATATTCTGACTGGCCAAACAAAGTTCTGACATAACAACGTGTGGTGACACACGGGTAGACACTATGTGCTCTCGATATTGTTTTATTTCCAATATAGTTTGCTATAGATAATTCGCCTAGAGCAGGCTTTTTGTTTTACAAAAAGACACATTAAGGTGAATCCAACATAACACTGCTGTCAAACAAGTCTATGAAGCTATCTATGATTATTTTCTTCTTTTTTATCTGCAACACAATTTTATACAATATGTAGTGGGGGGTCTCTGCTTCATCTCTCTCTCTCTCTCAGCTAAGGGGTCCTTGGGCTGAAACAATCCAGATTAAATAAGTCTCAAGGTGCACGGCTCAACGATATATGAAACTGGGAAAACAGCTGCCCACAGCACAATAAATGTGCTTTTCGCATGGTTTGATTTACCCCTCCACGGACAGAGAAACGGACGACATGTTTTAACCTAACAGGAAGATGTTCCCAAACCTTTTAGCTCGAGAGACCCACGTGATACATTTGGTGTCTCCCCAGGACTCAAACTAGTGAAAATAGCCCATCTAGGAGCTCGTAGTTGGGCTATTTTCATATATTCATATAAAATTAATTTCATATAAATATTATATATATATATATATATATTTTTTTTTTAAATTAATTATTTTGAAAAACAGTTTTGAATTAGTTTAACTTGATTTTTTGTAATCTTCTTGAAAATCTGGGGTGCATTTAGTTTAGACTAGTCATTGGTTAGACATGGGTTAGGTTTAGGTGTGCTGCCCCGTGGGAGGTTAGGTTTAGGGTGAGGGTTTGAGATAGGTTGTAGTTGTAGGACTAATGACTGGTCTAACCAATGGCTAGTCTAAACCATAAACTGTACTGCACCCGAAAATCTTTTAAAATAATAATTGACAAAACAAATGGGTATTCACTCGCGACCCAATTTTTTTATCCGTGGCCCACATGTTGGGTCCCCGACCAACCATTTGGGAAACGTTAGATAATCACCCTCCCTAACAGGCCATCTGTATTGTCCCTCATTTGCTATTCCACACCAGCAGCGCCACTGTCCGAAAATAAACAACAGTGTACTGTAAGCACTGTCATTACACGCATAGATATAACAACAAACACAGCCAGATGGCAATTAACTAATGGAGAGAGAGATAGTACACACTTTGTCCACTGTCTGTCGGCAGAAATGACAAACGTGTCAAAATCTCAAACGTGTCAAAGCACATTGGAGGCTGGTGAAAAAATATATAATTTCAAAAGATTAAAAAAAAAGTTTAAACCAAAAAAGTCTCAACTTTTCATCAATTAAAAACAATTCCAAAAAACATTTCAAAGGTATTTAATAAAATAAAATAAAATCTAACAAATGTTATTTCTATTAATATATCTTGTTTTTTTGTTTTTTGACTAGTTTGGGTCCCGGTCAAGCATATCTAATTTATCTTTTGGGTCTTGACTTAAAAGGTTTGGGAACCACTGATATATACAAATAAGAGCCATTGAGATAGAAGAGTTACAAACAAAACAAGTGTTAAAACAAGCACTACGTTTGTGGCCGCGATGAGAGAGAGGGCACAACTCTTTCTATTTCAATGGCTCTGTTACAACGCTCCAGTGAGCAGCGTTGTTGCTAGGCAGGAGTGGGCGGGGCTTGGCATAATCAGAACTCCACTGAGTTCTGAGGCCACACATTTGTCCTCTCTGAACTTTCTTAGGTTAGGAGGCCATTGTTGGTTCTCAATGTGGAGTCTCAATGTGGAGCCCTGGGGTCCTTGGGGAAACGAATGAATAAATTGCCACAATCATTTTAACCACTTAAACCATATTTTATACTTTGTATAATTCAAAATCACACCTGTGTGAAGTGAGTGGTGCAACTCCAGGTGGGAGTCCCCGGGGGGGTCCCCGGAAGTTCCAGAACCACAGGAACGCGCCCAGGGCGCCTGCACAACAGTGACACTTGGTTCGTTATTTTCATGCTCGGACAGACCCAGCCAGGGACCCAGCCAGGGACACACATAGCTGCATGTCTATAGGAGTGGTTGCACCACTCAAAAATAAAATAGCAGATATACAGTAGATCTTGAAAGTGTTGCATTTGTCCCAAGTCCCTTCTGGGGGTTCCTGGCGTGAAACAATTTCAGATGGGGATCCGCAGCCAAATACATTTCAATTTGGAGGTCATGGACATGAAAACGTGTGAGAACCGCTGGGTTAGGCAAGCCCATGTAAGCCACCTTTACAAGTACACCTTTACAAGTACACCTTTACAAGTACACCTTTACAAGTACAAGCAGCGGAATGTTGGTGGGATGTGTTCCGCAAAGAACACAACAATACAATACAACAAGATAATAATATTGATGATAAAACCGCTTCTAAACGTGGCTATTCTCGCCACATGTTCATAAATCTTTTGCCGAATGTTCGTCTATGATGACATGGGGATTGATTGATTGATTGAAACCTTTATTTATTCTCGAAAAGAGCATTGAGGTTCTCCCTCATTTTCAATGATGAGATTACATACAGTATAAGACAATTTATGTATGTATAAAACACAAATCAAATCTTCACGTAAGGACATAGAGACATATTATACAGACAGTGAAAAAACAGTTTTCAACAGTTACATATTGAGGTAGGGAGGTTCAGAAGCATGTTATTAAATTGACCATAAGATATTGGGGTACCAATTTTCAGTGTTTGCTGTAATGTGTTCCATGTGGTTGGGGCATCGAAGCAAAAAGCTGATTTTCCTAGTTCAGATTGTACGGAGGGGACCTCTAGTGTAAGCCATTCACTTGAACGGGTCTGGCGAGTATTTATTTTCCATTGTAACAGCAATGTGATGTATGGGATGCTAGGGATAGAAAGAGGGATGCTAGGGCTCATGTGGTTAAAGCAGGGTATGCTAAAGAATATGTTTAGCTGTGTGTGTGTGTGTGTGTGTGTGTGTGTGTGTGTGTGTGTGTGTGTGTGTGTGTGTGTGTGTGTGTGTGTGTGGTGGGGGGGTTGTGCAGAATAATACAGGGAGTCTAATTTAGACTCACGATTCATCAAATGTACACAAGACTGGACCGATGCATTTACCCCTCAGGTCCCCCAAGCCATATCCATCCACCGACACAGCCCAGAGGTTAGTTATTAATCTGTTTAGAGACAATGCTAAAAATAGGATTCATCACCACAGGCATTCTTTTCTTTTCAGCTCCTTTAACTTGGAGAAGAATCACATGTCCTGTCTGGTGCTGCCGCCGTGCATCCCAACCAGCGTTGACAGGTTTTGCGAGAGAAACAAGCAACCGAGTCTGAGAAAACGAGCCCAAAAGAAGCGACTAGGCTACATGAACATACTTTAAACCTTTATACATTGGATATATGCGAATTTTCAGGTGGGGTTCTGCGGACAAATACATATTTGGCATGAACATTTTTGAGAATCACTTTTAAACATTAGGAAACAAGCCCAAATAAGCAAACTACACTTTAGAAACAAGCCCGAATTGTTGAATACAGTACAATGCACAACATGCATGTTTATTGTCTGTTGCACATGGAAAATAAGTGTTTTAACTCGCAACTACCAACATTTGACTTTATAGAAAAAGAAGACCAAAGTCGTTTATAATAAGCAGACATGGCAACACTCATCCGATCCCCCTTACGCAGGAAATGAGCCAAGTTATTTGTAGATAATGTGCGTCAGAGAGTAAACAAACAAATCAGAGACAGTAACAAAATAACTCCCCTGACTTGTCTGCTCCATAAATCTGACGAAAATAGAATAATGACCACATTTGGTCATTTCCTCAAGTCGGTTCAATCTATGGTGATTTGACTATTGAACAAAAAAGTTGGTCTGTTTTGGAACTATGCACATATTTGTGTTTGCGTTAAGCAGAATATTGTCTCTGTCGGGTGGAAAGTTAGAAACCTCATGTCCAAAATGATTACAGTACTTTTCAGGAAACAAATAGCAAATGTAGCAGATCCACAAGTTTGATCGCTTCAAGCTTGCGGATCTGCTACTTTTGATGCTTTTGTGTGACGCTGTAGTATGATCAAGTAGGACGTTAAAAAACAGTTAGAATAAGGAGATAAGAGGTTTCTTTGCAGTGTCAATTATCTACTTTAACAATTTAATAAAGAATGTTAACCGCATTAACCCTGGGTGTCACAATGTGTCACAGTGCATTGTTGCCATTTGTCATTACAAAGAAATATGTTGATTAGAAGCCCGATGTCTCAACTTATTCCTAGCTCAAGTTAGGGTTGAGCGGAAGCTTATCTGCAGACCCCAAACCACAGCGTTGACAAATGCCTGACATTAAACTGTGATGCACTCGAATTATTTATTTCTTGAACCAACCAGATCTCACAGCAATACGTAAATATGTACGGAATTGCACTTCCGTACATATTACACGACTACTGTTTTGACCACGACGGAGGCGTGGTGTTGTACCCCCCCCCCCCCCCCCCCCCCGCCACACACACACACACACACACACACACACACACACACACACACACACACACACACACACACACACACACACACACACACACACACACACACACACACACACACACACACACACACACACAGATAATCGCATCCTTTCGGAGTCACAGGGTGCAAAACCACAAACAACAAACTCTGTCCTAAGAATAGACATGAAAGCTTGGTTGTGCCTTTACAGAGCTGAGTGTGTAGAAGTCATTAGTGTTGGCACGGAGCCGCTGTCTGAAGGAGGGAGCAACAAAGACCTCTTATCTAATCTGATCTGAGCTGTCACAGTGACCCTGAGATGGACTGACCCTGAAATAGACTGACCCTGAGATGGACTGACCCTGAGATGGACTGACCCTGAGACAGACTGACCCTGAGACGGACTGACCCTGAGACGGACTGACCCTGAGACAGACTGACCCTGAGAAGGACTGACCCTAAAATAGACTGACCCTGAAATAGACTGACCCTGAGACGGACTGACCCTGAGACGGACTGACCCTGAAATAGACTGTCCCTGAGACAGACTGACCCTGAGACGGACTGACCCTGAAATAGACTGACCCTGAGATGGACTGACCCTGAGATGGACTGACCCTGAAATAGACTGACCCTGAGATAGACTGACCCTGAAATAGACTGACCCTGAGACGGACTGACCCTGAGACGGACTGACCCTGTGACAGACTGACCCTGAGACGGACTGACCCTGAGACGGACTGACCCTGAGACGGACTGACCCTGTGACAGACTGACCCTGAAATAGACTGACTTGAGACAGACTGACCCTGAAATAGACTGAAATAGACTGACTTGAGACAGACTGACCCTGAAATAGACTGACCCTGAGACAGACTGACTTGAGACAGACTGACCCTGAAATAGTCTGACTTGAGACAGACTGACCAAAGAAAGAAAGAAAGAAAGAAAGAAAGAAAGAAAGAAAGAAAGAAAGAATTACAAAAAAGTAAAACATGTACACATGCCTCATGTGTCTAAAACTGTTACTTTTCACGATTCAAGTTCAACAGTAGAAAAGTTGCAGATCTACAAGCTCAAGACGTGATGCTTTAGTTGCATGTTGCATGTTGAAAAAAAGTCAAACCCCACAAAAGGTTAGAATCTGAAGATGAGAGGTTTCTGCCCGACAACAGTGATGAATGACAACAGACTGTCATTTCATAAGATCATCGTGGTGTCCCTATTTTGGGATAATTGTCAAACTGACCCTCGTGTCTCTGTTGTCAAGGACACAGACAGGGTTCCTACAGGGACATCTTAACGGAACATCTCACACACCACACACACACACACACGCGCGCGCGCTTGCCAACGTGCCTTAAATCAGCTTCATAAATTAAATCACTTTCATAACGACGTTATCTCAAGGCCAACGAAAACAGGCAGAAATCAGCTACAAAGTCAAGATGGCAATCAAATGTGACATGCTTCATATACCCTGGCTATTAAGAGCAATTTATTACCCATCGTAGCCCATGTGGTACGTGTACTAACCACTCTATTGGGCCACCCCCTAATCAGGCACGTTTTAAGTTAACCGCCTAAAATTGAGAAAGGGACAATATCCAAATTCCCAGATAAGTATCTCGTGAAGTCTGAGATCCCGATATGGATTCAGAAGACATGTGTAGAATCGGCCTCAGGTCTTAAATGGGTTAATATGGACATATATATATTAACTGCCCAGCTCTCTCGTCCACTCACCGATCTGTCTCTCCAGGTCGGCGGCCTCGTCGGCCGTGGCTCGGGGCAGGACCCCGGGGTCCGTGAAGCTGGCCCTGAACAGCATGCCCAGCACAAACAGGAACAGCCCCCCGCCAATCACCGGGATGATTGGACTCAGGTTGGACGCCAGGAACGGACAGCTGAAAAACACACACACACGATATACTGTCAACGACATATTATCCAAAACTTTTTCATGTCAAGGAACCACAAATTGATATGCACCAAACGGTAGGTGGTAAGACTTCTGTGACAACCACCCGTTATAATGTCAATGTATGTGATCATACCTTATATGAAATATATTAATTATGTTTTTGATTTACTATAGCATTATCGATATGATGTGTGTACTTATTTCCCCAACACAAACGCAAATTATATACTCTTAGGATCCAGGCTCGAGTCTATCCGTCGCCCACCAGCCAAGGGACCCCCGTGTTTTCACACTGCCTGCAGTCATAATGGATATTTGAATATCAATTACTTCTTGTTTGTTGAATAATTAAGGGTGTATGTGTTTATTATGAGAGATTAATACTTTGCTTTAGGGAGAGATCAACAACATGCACCCAACAAAAATGTTTATGGTGCTGGGAGCAAATTCTCTTAGATGAAAAATAAATTGATAAAGTATATCCACTCCCACACACTTTTCTCTGCCTTATTTATCAGCCTTGGGAGATTACTGTACCTCATATCGTCAGTTAATTTGAATAACTTGTCTATTTTGTGAGTTGAGAATGTGCGTCATGAGGATTCAGGTATACTACTACTAAATTTATAATGTTCACCGTAGGTGGTTGTGGGCGGGTTAGTAGCAAACACTGATGAGTGAAAGTGACGTCAATGACCTCCCAGTCAACCTGCCTTCATAAAACAGAGAACATTTTATTTTTTTGCTTTTTCTTCCTTTATTAGATAGTATACAATACAGTAGTCTGACAGGAAATGGGGAGAGAGATATGGGGAGTGACACACAGCTAAGGTCGTTGGGATCGGGACGCAAACCCGCGACACACTGTCAGGCTCACATCAGCAGCCATGCCCGGATCACTACGCCAGCCGCCCAGGCCGGACACTGGGGAGCAGTGGGGACCCTCCCAAACTGACAAGCACTTGGGAGTTGAGGCATTACATTTCGGTTTCACAGATAGAGCTCCTTAAGAGAATCAAAAGCAAAGGATGCTTATAATATGGGGTGCAGTACGTCGTAGTTCAGACTAGTCATTGGTCCGACAAATGACAACCCACCTCAAACCCTAACCTAACCATAACCGCAAGCACGGGAGCAGTTGGAAAAAAAAATTTCAGTCAGTTGGAAAAATTGTTTTCAGTCTGTTACTCTGTTCCATAAATAACACTGTCTGGTGGTGTGCTGCGTTTGCGTTAACAAATCAAATTAAGAGTTTGGAAAACAGAATATTCTATTCAATTCAGGCAAACTATCATCATCCCATTTTCACAATAAACATTTTTCCCCCCAGAGCCGACATTATGCGTTTTTTTTATGGATCCCTAACCTTGACTTAATCCAATTATGTACCTCTTGACAATACAATCTCTTTTCGATCATTGTGTGTAAAATGAAATTAAACTGAACTAAATGAAATGCCATCTATTGTCCGTAGGGGGAATTCTGTTCATATCAGTGAACCTTGATTGAGTTGAGTCTGGTGAATCCTACGCACTTTTATTGAATAATTGTTGAGTAATTGTCCGTCACATTCCATCACACAATGAATAGCAATCCTTCTGTTCACTCTGTCTGCGGCTGGGCGGTTATATGCTGGAATGGAACTAAGTACATTTTACTAAAGCAATCTGGGAACCCATCGGCAAAGAAAGGGGGAAAATAAATCAAACCTGTTCTTGAGAGATTACTAAAGCAGTGGTTCTCAAACAGGACCTCTAAACTGATATGCATTTGGCCACGGACATCACCCACCCCCCCCCCCCCCCCCCACCCCACCCCCCCCCTGAAAATGTGTTCAGAAATAGCAGATGTACAAGCTCGCAGTGCGGCACAAAGCAGATCTGCTATTTTTTAATAGCCAACAGATAAATGGATAAAGTGTGTAAAATGATTGTGATGATGATATGTTCAGCACTGTTGCTGCATGTGGCCTATTCTTTTGGGCTTGTTTTCATAGACCTCATTGCTTATTTCTCTCACATGTGGATCCACATGCAGTGCAGCTGGCATGGGTTCAAATCCCACCAGAGCTCCTTGACTAAACCCGCCTCCTTCATCGGCTCCCTTTCATCTTCTTCAATTCACTCTCTCTCAAAAACAAAACATGCGCTTAAACCCCATTTTAAAAATGGCAAAAAATAGCAGTCGTGAGCGTGACTCATTTGTGAGCTTGTACTGTACATACGTTATATTTTTTTGCTATTAAAATGTAGGGATGCCTGGTTGAAAGTGGTTCAAAGCAAATCAAATCGTGATTCTTGTGGATCTCCCAACCTCGGCCTTCATGATTTGTGGCCAGTCTGTGACATCAATAGAGCATCGGAGTCTGCCGTAATGTACGCATCCTACCTGGATCACGTGTCCCCCCTCCTTTCTGAATTCCCACAGTGTTTAACCCATTCAGGCCTGACGTCGAAATTTAAAAAAAAATGTTTTCTAAATCATGACAATTTTCGGAAAGATTTGAGGCACATTTTAACGATTTTTCAAAAATAGCAGACCTACAAGTTCATAGCGCGCCACTCGGTGGCGCGCTATGAGCTTGTAGATCTGCTATTTTTCAATAGCTAAATTATAACAATGTTTAAAACACCAAAAGGGGTTCCCGCCCAAAATGGGTTAATGGTTAATGTGGTTAAACGCTAACGTGACATGGATGCGTTCCAGGTCTCAATGGATTAATATCGGGGGGCACGCGTTATTCTGACATCCCGTTAGTCCGTCCACGTGGCTTCCACGTACGATTAGCGATTGAGGATATTTAGTATTGGACTCTATGGTCGGAATATTGGGTAGTCGGATTTACGGGTGTCGAGAGATTGGGAATGCACAGATTAGAAAATGCACAACTCATCGAACAGCAACGTATTGTGAGCTTATAGATCGTCTACTATTACACAGATGAATGGAAACCATTCGGACGATTATGCAAAATAATTGCGATTATCTCAAATAATATTGTGATGACGCGATTATGTAATAATTACGACAGGCCTATAGTCACAGACGTGACACATTGTGAGCTTGTAGATCCGCTATTTTCGGCGAACGACAAAGTACAAAATCAAGCTTGAGAGTGAGACGGACAGGCGGGAAGGAGAGTGGATGTCCTGCTGTTTCCTAGGAGATCTGCAAGCTGTTCCTACATGACAACAGCAGCCTCGTTACCATGGATACCCCCGGAACACTGGGGCGCCGTGCGAACAATGAAAGACATGAGAGAGAGGGAGAGAGCAGTGTTCATTTTGACAGCAAGTTTTGATTTAGTTTAGTCATAGTCGTTTGAATGAAATTTAATTTAGTCACATTTTTGTCATCTGAAAAGTTAGTTTTAGTCTAGTTTTAGTTGACTAAAGATCATAAGAGTTTAGACGGCTAAATGTACAGTTGATTTTGTCGACAAAAAAGTATTTTGGCAGGCCTTGATGGCGTCGATTGATTTTACACTTGGTTGCGTGCTGAACATAGCGGATCTACAAGTTCACAGAGCCTGTAGATCTGCTACACCCGAGCACAACCAAACACCCGAGCGCAACCAAACATTCTACTAGATCTCTTCTCCACTAGTCCATCCCACACATATTAGTCTAGCTTATATTTGTTGACGAAATCGTCAATACATTTAGTCATAATTTATTTAGTTTTCGTCAGAGAAAAAAAGGTAGTCAACGAACATTTTTCGGCATAATTATATGATGAAATCAACACTAAAGGACAGAGAGAAAGACGAGAGAAAGAAAGACGAGGAGAGAGAGACCAGTGTCGCTATAGCTAAACAGTTCCTCACTTTCTCCTCATCTCTCAAATTGAGATTTGGGTTTAAATCAGGGGTTCTCAACCGTTTTATACCACGACCTCATTCTATGGGAGAAATCACACACTTGATTTATAGTGGAAATGTCTGTTATTTTATAAATAAAGCATACATTGGTAGCCCTGAATAGGAATATTTATTAGATAGAAAATCGAATTATGATGCTGTGATCCTGCTAATAGTGTCTTATCATATCATAAATGCTACATTTGTAAAGGGAATAAGCTTTAATAGCTTATATCTGTTGCCAGAATAAAAATGAATACAACGAAAATGCATTCACAACTTAAAAAACAAAAACAAAAACAGACTTTTTTTGGGGGGGGGGGGACATTTTTCCATCCCACAACCCCACTTGGGATCCCCTCTCCCGTCCCAAGTTTGAGAACATCTGGAGCATCTGAAACTAATCTTATCAGGCAATGCTGCCAGCTGAGTATGGCCAGACTATTATCTCTCCGTAGATATTAGTCTGGAACTTCAGTGTGGAAGATTTATTTCCAAGAAGATTTATTTCCGGTTACAAACAGATTCCAATGTCACAGGGGCGACTGTGGCTCAAGAGGTAGAGCAGGTCGTCCAATGATCCATGGGTCGGTGGTTCGAATCCCGGCTCCTCCTGTCTACATGTCGAAGTGTCCTTGGTCAAGACACTGAACCCCAAATTGCTCCCGATGTGCTGGTTGGTACCTTGCATGGCTTCCGCCGCAATCGGTGTATGAATGTGTGTGTGAATGGGTGAATGTAATGCACAATCTCTGTAAAGCGCCTTGGATAAAGGCGTTATATAAATGCACCATTTACCATTTATTTTACAGCAAAGAAAAGTCTCACTTTGAGTGGGCTCTGACACTGGCTTGGACACCCTGGACAACTCTAGGGTGAGTGAGTGCCAGACCAATCTCTGTTGTTTTTCCTGTGGCAGATTTGTCCTCATTTGGGGAATCCAGAAATAGCACCACCTAAACAGTTGGAGCATTCTAGTTGTGGTGCGTCAGACATGTATGAAAAGTTAATGGTATCTCTGTCTGTCTACACTGAAAACACAGCATGTGCTCTGTAATTGTGCCAGTCATTACTTTAGTATTTGGGTAGTTTTATCCCCATTCCTCTCAGATTACAGCACCTAAACAGTTTATTTGTATTGTGTGTCTGCAAAACAAATCAAATGCCTTCATTATCCTTGTGTTTATCATCTACATCACTATAATCTCATAATCACATTTTCGAAGCAAATTATGTGCATGACCCATATATTATGTAACTATTTCTGTTAGAATATGGACAGGAGATGGGAGGTTTCTGCCCAACAGCAACGGTATCCAAGAAGTTATGACCCTCATGGGAAAAATAGACACTGATGTCTGGTCCTGTAAAAGAGAGGAATCAATCCTAATTGATCTGGCCTGTGGTTTTGTCTGAGAGCCTTCAGTGTGTGCAATTCAGCCAGATTGAGACCGTTTGACCACACGCCCGAAAAGTCTCTTCGTTTGAAATCAACCAGAAGTTTGTGGCATTCAACTGATCAGTGGTCAGGCGCCGTTTCTTGGAAAGACGAGGCCTTCCTGCCATCTCGTTCACTCACTCAAAGTTAATTATTCATTTATGGCTATCAAAACATCTGACATTCAATATGCCTCCATCTGTGGAATGTGGGGAAGACCGCTGACTCGCTTCGCTTCAATGGGTGCGTTTATGCAACATCGCAGCACACAACATGTTACTGTGAATAATCGTGTTACGCATTGATCGCTCTGGCCAAAAAAAGACATGAAAGACTGTGCAAGCAATCTAGGGATATTCTAATTGGGTTACGCTCATTCAGATTATGTCCATACACCAATTGAGATAATCAGACATACTGGGTTTATGACAATTGCTACAGTATAATTGGACTTTTGCCTTCATCAGATTAAGGTCGGTTCATTTACAAGTGCACATCAACAACCCCATTCGCTAGGACGAAGAGTCTACACACATAATTTGGTTAACATCGGATTTTAGAGTGCATGTAAACATGTCCAATTGCAGTGGTGGAAAGTCCATATGTACAGTATGTACGCAAGTACTGTACTTACAATTTTGAGGTTTTACTTTACTGGAGTATTTCCAATTTTCTATACTTTTACTCCACTACAATTATTTGTTACTCTGTTACTACTAGACTAGTTACCCAATATTAAACATACATTAACCCGTTTTGCCGCCAGCATTGATTAATTAAATTAATCTATCGAGCATTGCCACGGTTTTATTGCGCTCAACCCTTATTTCGAAGAGCCAAATATCCGTAACCGGATGTTACAATGACAAAATGCTGTGTGTGGTGTCTTGACCGGTTGTTGTTCTCTCGGTCGGTGGTGGAAAAACCCGACCGCGAGTATCACAGCGCCTTCTGTCGGCCGTTGAAAAACCAGAAACGACATTCATTGCGCCGATTTGGAGACACAGGCCTTTGAAAGCAGCACATAGAGTGCAAGTGGATGCGCGCGCATCTTCAAAATGGCCGTGGCCACTGTCCCACTTTGACTGTTATGCTAATGGGCGGCAGATAACAATTCGATCGGATCAAAACATGGATTAAAGAATATAAACCCTGGAAAACGTAGGCTACGGTTCTGGCAGGCTAGACGATTAATCTAATCCTACGGTTACTACGGTTCTGGCGGGCTGCGTGTTAAGCTGTTTTATATTTCGGCTATGTGAAATAGCAGATCTGCAAGCTCACGTTGTGAGAGGAAAAGGACAAAAGAAAATCCTTTGAAATAGCAGATCTACAAGCTACAAGTAAAATATTTGCCTCTGAGATGTAGTGGAGTAGAAGTGAAAGTACTGACAATTGGAAATACTCAAGTAAAGTTAAAAATAAATACTGCAAAATTGTACTCGAGTAAAATGTACTTAGTTACTTTACACCACTGTCTGGACTGTGCTGTGGCCTTAATCAGATCAGACTCAGACTGTTCATATATTGTAAACAAACCCAGTAGCCCTGAGAATACGTTAGTCACTACTATCGGTTGCATAATGTCTACAGAGCAAATTAAAGTGGCCAGGGAAAGGTCGTATTATTCTGTTCACGACTACTGGACGTCTGCCACAGAAACATCAGGACCATTTGGGTTTGGGGAGGAGATGAAATGTCTGTCTGATGCCATGTCCACTTGATCTTTTCTTTCAGGAAAAAGAGAAAAGAATAACAGGGAGGTAATCAAGCTGTACTGGAGTGGATTCAGAGAGATTTGCTTCAGTGACAATGGACAAGCTGGTATATTGGCAAAGAGATAGAGTGAGTAAGTGAGTGAGTCAGTGTGAGAGAGAGAGAGAGAGAGAGAGAGAGAGAGAGAGAGTCCCAAACAGTGGGTTGGGACCCATTTGTGGGTCATGGACCAATTTGTATGGGTCACGACTCGAGCAAAAATCCCATTTCCTTTTCCTAGATTATATAGTATATTTCAAAAGATTCGTTTTTTATTCTAAAAGGTAATAATTGTATAATTTTAAAACAAATCTAAGAAATTCCATGAATAAAAATAATTAATAAGTAGTGAACATAGCTGATCTACAATCTCGCTACACAGTGCAAAGTGTGGCGTTGTGCGCTTGTAGATCTGCCATTTTCTTTAGTTTGGGTCCCGGCCTCCCGGGCAAACATGTAATGTCTTTTGCTCCAACACATCATATATGAACATGATGAAAATATTTTTTCCATGCAAGTTTCAACAATATAAGTGGAAGTACTTCATCAAACATACTGTAGTCTGTGTTGCTTTCCATCATGTGGGTGTATATTAACATTATAAGGCTGGATTGTCTCATTAAGCGTGGCGGCACCAGGTCATGTGGGGATCATCATGACCGTATATGACTATGCTATATAGTGATTTAACCTTTGATGTACTCAAGCGGTGGGAGTAGCTTGGTACGTACTCCAGTACTGTACTTACTGTACAGTAAGTACAATTTTGTAGGCTACGTTATTTATTATTTCCGATTTTATACTCTAAGAAAAATATTGTACTTCAGTCAATTATTTGACAGCTTTGGTTACCACAATTTACCAGTTAGTTACTTTTGTTTCTTCAAGATTTATAGATGATTAATATAAATAATTTACAGATCATGTTAGAGATTAGTTTTAGCTACCCAGCAGTAGATAAAGTAAGCCCCACCTTTACAAACATTAAAGTGACGATGAACACATCAATGCATTAGGCTACCCAATACTATAATTGTGAAATGCCAAATGGGCCATTCTGCAGACACTTTTAAGTTTGGCAGCCTATTGTAAATATAGAATATGATATATAGTTTTGTGCTTTTACTCAGGTATATAGGCTATAACCTACATTTCTGAATAAAGGACTTTTACATAAACAGTACTAGCAGGCCTATACCATGGTAGACAAGACATGCATGTCTTATCATGGAACAAATCTGAGTACTTCTTTCCAAATTCCACCACTGTCACTTCATCAATTCTGTAACTCGTCTCGAAGACTCAGAGTGCACAAAACGTTACACGTTTACACTCTCTCACAGTAAAAAATAATATCAGTATGACTATGATCAGATGACTTTCCTCAGTGTTGGCACTTACTCAAAGGTGAAGAGGCGGCCGTGAGAGAGTACAACTGTTACCTTAGGCTGCCTTTTTACACTCCCTCAGAGCAAAAAAATATCAGATTAGTATTACTTTTCCTCACACTTACTCGAAGGTGAAGAAGAGGCCGCTGGTTGCGGAGATGAGATGAGCAGCAGGGTCAGGTAGAACACCCCGGTCTGTCTGGCCATCATGACCCTTCCGTTACAATAGAACCGGTTCCTGCCGGGGAACAGCTCCCATTTCCTCCGCTTCTTCCGAATGTTCGTCGCCTTCGTCTTGTGCGTCTCCGTCGGCGCGGCTCCAGCGGGCGACGAGTTGCGGGTGCAGATCTGATTGTACTGGCATTCCCGCATATTGGCGCTGCTGAGCTCATGCTGCTGCTGGTCCAGACCCAGATGCATCTGTCAACAAGAAGATGTCGCACAATTCCCAACCAACAAAACAAGCAGACGGCCAAAACAGATGACGGTCAATATAACACGATCAATCCGATTGTTTTATGTTCAATTAATAAATGTCCGAGGCCAACTCTCCTCCCCGTCCCCCTTTGTCAGTCACATTTCAATCTTTAAAAGGTTTGTATTCCATCATCAGGACTGGAGGAACCCTGGTGAGATCTCTGTCCTCGCCGCTGGTGATGGCTCATTCTTCCATTGTTTTTCCTCTCCACCGCAACAGCGACTATTTATGTTGTTTAGAATCCTAAACTAGAGACGCTGTTCAGGTGTGTAGCTTTTACATGAAACAGCTTTCCTTCAGCAGCAGCACGGTCAGGTCCAAAGAAGAAGCCTGGAGAGAATGCTCCATAGGCTAAAGCGCTGATTGTGTCCTTCTTCCTTCACAGCAGTGTCCTCAATCAAACAAACAACGTCTTCTGAAATGGACCGATGATGATCAACCGGACCTGATAAATAACACAACCAAACCGTGCGGAGGAGGAGGATGCAGGAATGACTACCATATGAATCCAACGCGGTGGGAATGCATTGCTTGTTGTTGGTGGTGACTGAGTGAGAGAGTGAGTGAGGGGGAAATATTTCCGCAAAACCCACGCCGAGCATCTCCTCCTGCTTCCTCCTCGTCCTCCTCCTCCTCCTCCCACCCGCTGCAGAACAGAGCCGGGGGGGGGGGGGGGGGGGGGTCAAATAAAATGTCTAAAAATCTTTTGAAAATAGCAGATGCAACGCATTGTGAGCTTGCAGATCTGCTATTTTCAAATGATCAAATGTAGGATAATAATGTAAAAAAAAAGAAGTACTTATTGCCTCTGATGTGGAGTGTAAGTAAAAGTAGGCTAGACTACTGAAAATTGGAAATACTACATTCAAATAAAAGTACTTCAAAATTGTAGGCTAATTATTAAATATGTGTCGTCGCCCCCCCACCTAGGGAGATGCCATCATGTTACAACAACACAGACATATCCATGCAGAGGCCAAACAATAGTACTAATAGTACTATATTGTACTACTATAGTACTAATATAATACACGTAGGGCTACTGTAGTGCTGGTTGATTGATAATTTATCAAAAATATAGGCAGGCATAGGCGTCTTATAACGTTCTTATAAATTGTGTGTCGTCTTCTTATGTTCTCTTCCTCCAATAATTAGAAGTGAATGGATGGTAACAGTAAGGTGAGGCCATGAGGCCAGGTGGGGTGTGCCAAGGAAGAGCACTCTGTGTTAAATTGGCTCTTTTCCCCCCCAAAATGTTAAAATATTTGGACAATGCTGGAAAAAGAAAGTAAGTAAAGTAAATAATGAACTTTGCAACCTATATCTTCATAAAAGTGGTCCTTAAACTACCATTTTGAGCATTATATAGGACCAATTTTACGAAGATAAGTTGAACATGGGTGAAGCCTTGAAGGTCTAATATTTGCTATATTTATTGGGGGCATAAACAAGAAGTTGAAGGATAAAATTAAGTCTGATATTAAGAGCTACCCTCATGATTGATAACTTGAGATATATACCTCAAGAAGCAAACATAACATGTCATATTTTTGGTAAACCGCATGATGTAAAACTGTTTGTTTGTACACAATGACCAAAATAAAAACATTAAAACACATAATGTACTTTAGATTACCTGTTACGAATAAGGCTTTCACTTAGAGCTCCATATATGGGGATAACCTATAGTCCCATATATGGAGACAACGGCAATATCCAGCACTGACATCAGATTAAGGTATAGAAACCCCAAATATGGATATAGTGGTGACATCATCGTGACACTAGACTTGCACATCATAAAAGGCAGATCCCAGCTTCTAAACCTCAGATACCAAGCCATGCATGCACACCGTATGGAATGAAATGAAATGATTACTATATTTACCCAGGGTATCTGGGCTAAGCTCAAGAACTTGTTTCCAGCCAGGCCCTGCTCATAGAACACATTTCATCGTAGTGGTTCAATGCCTTGTTCAAGGGCACTTCAGCGGTGGTAATTTTAACGTGTCGGACAGCTGATTCGAACTGGCGATCTTCCGGTATCAAGCCCGATCCGCTATCCGTTCGGCCACCGTATCTCCACCGATCTCAAATCCTCAGAATCTACAGGACCCAAGCAAGACACAGGATACAGGACATAGGACAAGACTCAAGACACCACACTTAAGACACAAGATCAAGAACACCTCAACACATTAGAACCAAGGTGTCTGACTTTACAACCCAGATACCTTGTATAGCTCATAGAGTATGTATAGCTTCACCAAGACCACCATTCCAATTAGCTCCATTAAACATCCCGGTTTAAGTTCGAATCGGACACCACTGTAGCGGGTCCTAGCCGAGACAGCCAGCACTAGTTAGAGCTATTTTATATTACCTAAGAACATTTTCAAATGTATATATAATGGTAGTCATCCTATCACGGCTTTCAAACGTTCCTACCTCGGCAGTGTTTGTGTTTCTAGTCGGTGCGTTTACGGCGACGGACGGAGTCGTACAGCAACAGCAACATGACAGCAGCAGCAGAGAAGGAAAGCAGCAGTTTCAATGTCAGTGTTGTTAAACAAACAGAGGATGAGCAGAACAAAGTCTACCTGCTGAAAGGCAAGATTTCACTATTCACTCTGTCGGCGAGCTGTGCTCTTCATTGCTGTGTCTTATTTTATAATGATCTCACAAACATCAATGCAAGATCGACCTCTCTGCTCTTGCTAGTTCCATGCTAACAGCTAATGTCATTCAGCAATCAGCATTATATCCCCAAATTATGTGAAATGTTATGCAAAAAAAATGGAGTTAGGTGGTTTCCTCCCGACAGCAACGAATTATACTGCGAGTCTGGACTACTCAGGACAGACACACAGGCAAACGGCAACTGCCAGGCATAACCATGATACAATATTTCTCCATAGGCATGTAATGATTCACGATACGAACCATATGATTTCTCACGATTTTTTAAACGAAATTATTTTTTCTTACAAATTCAGTATTCTTTTAATTTTCTTCTTATCCTCTTTTCAAAACAGTATAGCAAATTCATGAAAACCTTTTTTTTAATCAATTCTCTTACAAATATCCTATTTTATTTTTTTACGCACCCTGTTTGCATCACGATTCAAATTGCAATTTAATCTAGATATTTCTAGTTTATGCATAAAATTGAAAATATCAATACAAATGGAATAAAAATAAACATGTCTTGCCAAGAGTGGGAAGCTTATGGAGATCCAGAATGTTTTACGATAATGTTCTTCTCATTATCCCCCAATTATACATTATTGTATAATTACATTCGCTCTCACCAGCATGGTACTGATGAATTCTTGAGTTGAATACTTATATCAACGTGTTTATTCGGTGGGTGACATAAGATTATACCCATATTTTGTTTCTTACCTGATGTGTAATTGTAAATGTCTTCATTGTTAATATATTATTTGATTGTCCTCTTGTCCTGTGTGTGTCCAGGAGCTGCCTTCCTGACCACAGTGGCCACTGTTGGGATGATGTCTGGGTTTGGATCCGCTCTGGCCTTGGCTAAGAAAAAAAGCCCCAAATGGTTTTATAAGGTATGATAAAAAAAATAGGAGGGAAGTATGAAGTCTGCACACTGGAATGCTCTCAAAATAATCTACCAAAATAACCGGCCACGCAAATAAACATAAAGTGAAGTTGTTGTATAGGGCAATTTCACATTGTTTTTTGATTCGGCGGCAGTAGCGTCACTTAGGCACCTACTGCGAGTAGTCAGGAAATGTCCATATTGCTCCATTGCATGGTCTGAAGGAACATATTGCCGGTGATTATCCGACCCGACCCGTTATTCGAAGCGGGTGCATACTCTCCAGTTTCTCTCTTTTGTTCGAGCACCCGTTGAATCGTGTTATAGTTCCATTGAAACGTCTTTTTGAGTGATGCAGCCACTCCAAGGAACAGCAATGTGTGTCTGTCTGTCCCTATGTTTAGAGTACCAACAGGTGACAAAGTGGCACTGTTCAGCTTCACACTGTGCACAGGTGCATGATGGGAAGCTGAGTTTTTAGCAGCCATTACGTGATTTCGGGTGTGACAGTACAATACAGTACAGTAGAAGGACCCCGACACGGTGGAACATCTTTGTGCACTATATATTCTTTTGTACAAAGAATAGCAAAAATAGCTTATCTACAAGCTCACATGTCAGATTGCAGTGTGTTGTGAGCTTGTATAATACGTTGCTGTCGGGAGGAAACCACCTAACTACATTTTTAGATTTAGATTTTTTCTTTGCATAAATCAGTGCTATTGAACACCTTTTACGTCTGTGTTCGTTACAACAATATTGAACCAAAGAATAGTAAAACGTGCTTCGGACAAAACAAACCTCTTAACTCCATTGGACACTCAAACGGCTACCTACCACCTCTCCCCCTCTCAAGTAATTTACAATATATAAAGTCACAATACCAACTTTGATGAAGCAGTATTGCTTTGTTTTCAAAATGAGGTTTTCTTCATTTCCTGAAAAAAAGATACATTTCATTTTCAGAAAAATGAACATTTTGGAGTTAGGTGGTTTCTTCCAGACAGCAGAGATATTATCTACTATTTTAGCTATTCTTTCTTAAAGGCAGAATTATTTTTAAAAGTTTGAAATCCTTAGCTTTTAATGACCTGCCTAAAATAGGCACACCAGGTTGAAAGTGAGTCATATCGCAAACGACAAATTAAATTTAAGGTAAAGGTAAAATGTATTTTCTCCGACTAGACTTATTTGGTTTCACAGAGCAGAATTAATGTTTCTTATTTTTGAGTTTAAGATGGGCAGCGTTTTGTTTTTATTTTACGAGTGTTGCATTGTCCCATTTACATCTGGGCCGATGGTTCAGAGCAAAACATGCAAACCCTGCACCCTTCCACTTAATTGGCCTGGAACTTGGTGCGATTATTCGTTCCTCACAGGAGCCAATTAAAGATGACGCACATGGAACCCAGGGCTCCTATTTGTTTTTAAGATATACATGGCTGCTCGCAACAAGGGAGCCCTTGTCTTCAGAGTCTATTTTTGGCGGCAGACCCCCCGTCCGCGGTTGTCAACACAGACCTTGGGCAAACGGGGCCCTCGTCAAGTGGTCCAATTAGATTTTAGCGTGGAGAGCCATGCGTGTTATGTGGTCACCACGGTCAACCGACACAGATGGATTGCGGAGAAGAGTACTAAGGAGGTTCTGTGTGAGTGTCCCGAGTAGACCAGTGGCGTATAGATAGCTGTGTCTTGCCTAGCCCGTTTACAGGAGCAATTTCACACAAGAAAGGAGGGCATTACTGAGGGTGGTCTGCTGCGCTGATGGCTCAACCTGTTATGTGTTTATCACCTGGGTACAGGTCATTCTGCGGTTATCACGGGGTGGTATTTGCAGTGGTTGAAAAAAATACACAAAATGTGTGTATTTTATAGTTAAAAAAAAATGTAAAGTCCGGAATTCAAAAGTATTGGCATCAAAATGTACTTAATGTACCAAAAGTACAAGTATTGTGCAGAATGTCCCATTTCAAGTTTTCAAATGTACAGTATAGAAATCTTTTTAAAATGGCAGAATGTGAGCTTGTAGATCAGCTATTTTCAAATTGCAGAAATGTATATTGGGTTAAAGTGATGTACGTTTCGTATTCGTAATCAAAATCTACAAAGTAACAAGTTTTCAAATAAATGTAGTGGAGTAAAAAGTGCAGTATTTGGATCCAAGATGTAGTGGAGTAGAAGTAAAAGCATTGGAAATACTGAATACTGAATTATGAATACCTCAATTGTACTTAAGTACTGGCTTATAACCCCCGGCCCGTATCTTCTTTGATCTCTCTAAAATTGCGGCGTCGAGACAGATATCGTCGGCTGAAAAGCTTGCATGTCTAATAGTTACTATGGAAAAGATTTCTTTAAAGAAATGTATGAATACCCAAGTTTTCTGCCCGACAACAACAATAATATCCCATACTGGCCTTGGTCTAGGCTTGAAACATTTCACAATATAAAATCTATGTTTAGATAACCTATGTTTACAGTAGCCTTACAGGTTATTGCCATACTAAAAAGTGCATACTTCTCTGTATATACAGTTGGGTGCCACCGATATTGTCCCTTATCATTTGACCCATTTAGGCCTGACCTCAACATTTTTAAAAATCCTTCTAAATCCTCCAGTTTTCTGAAATAAATATTTTCACGATTTTTCAAAAATAGCAGACCTACAAGCTCGTAGCGCGCCACTCGGTGGCGCGCTATGAGCTTGTTGATCTGCTATTTTTCAATAGCTAAATTATAACATGTTTAAAACACCAAAAGGGGTTCCCGCCCAAAATGGGTTAACTGTCCTTTTGCGCAGATCACGCAAACCTCAGCAAAAAGAAAAGGACAATATCGATGGCCTCCAACTGTACTTCTCTGTAAGTCTTCCACCAAATATTCAATGGTAATGTGACTAACGCCATGTGTTTGTGTGCCCACCCAGGGGGTTACGGCCACGGCTGTGGTCCCAGAAAGCGGGGCGTCTCTGGCTCTGAGGGCGCTGGGCTGGGGGTCCCTGTACGCCTGGTGTGGAGTAGGACTGCTCAGCTTCACTGTGTGCAAGGCCCTGGGTATTCATAGTGTAGGTATCATTAGAACCGTGGTTTTCAACCCTTTTCATATCAAGGCCTATTATTTATTCTGCATTTGAGCCACGGATCACCATTTGATGAGATTTAGCCTTGCAGACCCAAAACGTATGGATATTTTGTCCACAATTCCATGCTGTTGTATTGATGTTGGTACCAACCATAGTAGAGATAACAAGCAAATCTTGATCAAAATAATTCTTCTACATTCTCTAATTGTGTAGACTTCTTGTAAATTAAATAATGCAGACATTTTATGCACTCGAGTTAAAGTTAATCTATAAGGGTCTCCATCCGCTGGGGACCACCTGTAATCCCCTCAAAAAACACTGTTATATCACCTGTATATATAGCTGTCGGGGAGAAACCACCTAACTCCAAAATGTAACCTCATCATAGTTGGTATTGTCAATTACTGTGGTGGGAGAGGGGGAAAGGGGGTGGAGTTAGCTGCTTTAGCAGACAGTAAAGGGTGTTCAATAGCATTGATTTATGGAAGGGAAAAAAACGGGAGTTAGGTGGTTTCTTCCCGACAGCAACGATATGTAGGTAGACACATTGTTAAAACCTGCATCTCTGAGGTCCTGACCAAAATACTTGATCATGAAGTGTCTTCATGTCACTGTAATTAATTGTTACACACGTGGTAGAATTAGTTGTAGTTTCATTATGTCACCCGTGTGCTGCTGGGTCTCATTTAAGCTTCCTCGTCTCTTCCAGCTGTCGGAGTTCAGAGTCAAGATGCAGTCCGTCTTCCCAGCCATCCCCAAGAACCCAGACAATTACACGGACTCCCAAACAGAGTGGGAGTCACTTTTCGACTCGAAATAAGGACATCATGTGAATAAAATAGACAATTTGCATTAGTGCCAGGTTGTTTTACAACCAGTGGTCTAGTGTTGGTCACTGGAAGCTGACCAGTACAACCACAGTCTTCTGTTGGCCACTTGAAGCTGGCCAGTACAACCACAGTCTTCTAATGTTGGTCACTTAACAGCTCCCTTGGGCTGATTGATGTTTAAATAAATTCCTTACTCAAGGGTTGCCTACATAACGGGGAGATCAGACCAGCTGGTCTTGCAGTCTGGTCCGATCTGCCTCCCAGCGCTCCAAGTCTCTCCAGTCTGGTCCGATCTGCCTCCCAGCGTTCCAAGTCTCTCCAGTCAGACAACAAGGGGAGTTATGCTTTATTTATGCGGCAACGTGCTTTTAAAAGAGTCACGCATCCAAAATAGAACAAGAACTTGTGGATCGGCCATCTTTGGCACACACCACCATCATACCACCCAGAATTAATTGGGCTTCTTCTCATACTGTGTTCTGCTCAGAACTTTGGGACTTTTGGGGGGGTTATATGTACAAAGGTAACTATTAGTAGTCTTGACAAACTACTACTCAGAATTACATGTCTGAATATTAAAATATTGACTGATCGAATTAAGTGTTAAATGACTACAGTATATTGCACCCGCTGATTTGTGGTCGAAACAGCTGTATATCCGGTAACATGGGACTCTCCCAGCTCATTAGAAACCAGAACACACATTTTCAGAGATACCAATTATTCCAATCAATTAAAGTAACTCATACACGATATTAAGTGAAACTGCAGGTGTTGAAACCAAAACAACAAGTATACAAAATTGGAACTGGATCAATATAAAATGTAAGCTTTGTGTGGAGTCCTGTAATTGGTATCCGACCTAAGAAACAGTTTTGTTTGCTAGAGCTAGAGAGATGGGAGGCCCCTGTTGCCTTTATGGTATGACACAGCTGGTACCGGATCTATGATTGCATGAATGTTGTTTCACGACTTCCCAGACTACACACAGAACTTTAAATCCCAAACCCATGCCGTTACATTTGGTTCCACACAAAAGGTCGTTCATGGCTGTTCAATCTAAACAAGTTTAGTGAAGGACTAAAGATAGCGATCAAAGGCCCGTTCTATCTGTTCTGATTAAACCTTCTCCGAAAGCAGGTATAAAAATACTCCAGTCTGTGTCCGGGGCAAAATGCACTTAGGCTTGTTTTGGATGTCTTCAGACTTTCATCAGCTTTGCTTAATTACGTTTGGAGATGTAGTCAAGCGTCTGGGGAGGAGGCATCTGTTAATGTGCACCGTTACTCACAGGATTAAGGAAGCACCTGCAACCACTAACCAACACACTGTGTGTGTGTGTGTGTGTATATATTATATATATTTTTGAGTGGTGTAAACCACTCCTACAACTGTCTGTTCGTACCAAAAAATTAGCATGGTTGTTGAGTGGTGTAAACCACTCCTACAACTGGCTTTGTTAGTTTACGTGTCTGTTCGTACCAAAAAATGAGCATGGTTGCTATGGTCACACGGGTGTGATTTCATTACGTCAGACCACAGCTGATCAGTCTATATAAGACCTTACACCACTCAGTTCACACAGGTGTGATTTTTTAAATCATCTTGGGTTGTTATCGTGCTACCTTGGTTGGTCGTCCCGTTCTGATTTGTTTTATTTGTTTCACCAGTTGGCGTTCCTATTTCTGAGCACGCCATTATAGGTTAAAACATTATGAAATGACAAAAGATTTTGAACTTTTGAAGATTGAACCTTGTTATCGAATATTGTCTCCGTCGGGTGTAAACCTTATGTCCAAAAGATAGAAAAAGTAGCAGATCTACAAGCTCAAAACGCACCGTTTGGAGCTTGCGGATCTGCTACTTTTGATGCTTTAGTGACGCCGTAGAGTGATCAGATAGAGCCGGGGTCCTCAACGTTTTTGGCTGGGGACCCCCTGGAAATGCTTTGGCCATGTCTACCGACCCCCGCTCCACCCCCAATACAAATTGACTGCTACAGTAACCTTAATAGCAAATACATCATAAATAAATACTGAAACCAGATATAATCATTAAGGAAAGTTTATGCATGCACTAGTATGTGTACTATGTAAACTCTTAATTTCCATTATCCAGCCATTCAGTTGCAAAAAACAAACTTTTTTTTTGGGACCGCCCAAAATAATCTGGCAACCCCCCGGGGGGTCGCGACCCACGGGTTGAGAACCCCTGAAATAGAGCATTCATTTACGAAAAAACTAAAAGTTCAAATACGGAGATGGATGATTTCCACCCGACGGCAACGCTGTGTTATAGCCGTTTATCATAAATTCCTGTGATCAAGATTAAAAGTTATCAAACGAGTTCAACTTTTTGCTCGGTCTGCATTCCAGACAGACAGGATTCCAGGAGTCCGGCCTTCTGTTCACAGTGCTCAACCAGATTTCATGTACATTTATTCTTAACATGAGGTGGAACAGAGTAAAAAGATCTCATAGTGAATAAACAACATCTCAGCAAATGAAATAGAGGGGAGACAATCTCTTACAGAGATAACTTCTTTGCTTTTTTTATACATGATGCGTTAACAGTTTGTTCTTGTATTGTTCAGCACTGGCAGTTCTTCTACACAACGTTTTTTTATTTTTCTCTGAAATGCTCCCCTCTCTTAGCACCCGTCCATCTGTACAATATCATAAAGTTTCTCCCAGTTTTCATTATCCATCCGTGATTCTGTGAATAAACGGTATGTATGTAGGGGGCTTTCCATAAAAAAAATGTCTCGTTAGCCCCCAGGAAAAAAACATTGTTTAAATAAAGAAAATAACCTCCACCCCTCTCCCTCTGAACAGCATAACTAAATACGTTTCATATTCAAATGAGCATTACTGTGATGGTTGATCCATAACTGATTATCTGTTTCTTGATAATGAACTCTTTACTGTATTTACAAGATGGGATGATTGTGATGCATTGTTCTGTCCTACAAAGACATAATGTGGAATTGCAGAAGTAGCAAAAC
>NC_136798.1:32506682-32621682 GCF_951216825.1 Electrona antarctica
CCTGGGGGACCCCGGCCGACGAAGGATATTAGGGTTTGAGTGGTTAAGTAAGTGTGTGTTGTGTTGTGTGTGTGTCTTGGCATGTTATAAAAAGAGGCCTATCTACAATATGCGTCGCTATTAAATCAGTGTGATTGATCCCCTCGCCCCAGAGAACAACAGGCCAGCAAACAGAAAGACACCAACCAGCCATGTACGTTTAGAAACACTTCACAAAAGTACTTTGGTTGAAAACAAAACAAAAATGAATCATTTCTTTTTAAAAACAAACCGACAAGAAACCCAACAAAATGACGATTGAAAAGAATAGAAAAACAAACGAAAGAATTAAAAATACCAAGTATTAAATATTATTTTTTGTATTAAAATCACTTAAAAATACCCAAATAAAATGTTTTTTCGTGGATGGAGCCGAGAACTATATATATATATATATATATAATACTTCTATATATATATTCATTTGTATGTAAAAACTTTGTTTGATGTGTTCATTTAAATAAAAATATAACAGCGGCCAGTCTCTCTTGGCCGTCCAATCTCCAGCTGGACGAGAACTTCCAAAAAACCCACGCCCGGGCCTTAACAGAGCATGCTCCTTTCGCCTTGACTTCGCATCGAACGGCGCACGCACCAATGTCCCAACACGGCTCCCTCCTCGCCGGGTGAGGGCGCTCCCCCCCCTGTGGGACGAGGGGGGGGGGGGCCCCCCTCGTCTCACGGGGCACACTCCATGCCAGTGGTTCACAAAACAGGGTCCAGAGACCACCACCAGGGGTCCAAAAGGAACCCCTTACAGATGTGTAACTCTTGAGGGTGCACACATGGAACCGAATCGATCCATTCGGTTCCATTTGTACACTCTCAAGAGTTATCGGGGGTCCTTTAAAATAAAATAAAAGTGTGAGAATCCACCGCTCCATACCGAGATGGTCCTCCCTCACCGAGCATGTTCCGTGCGTCACGAGCGCCCCCCCAGCTTGAAAAGTACTTCGCACAAGACGACGGCGACCGGGGCGCCGAGGGCCGACGCCAGCGACACGTCCAGCAGGCGGCTCTCGTACAGGACGAACTCCGTCCGGTTCTCCGGCACCTTGGCCAGCGCCAGCAGGGCCTTGGCGGCCCGGCACATCATGCCCACGCTGGGCGGATCCGGCGGGTGGAGGGGAGTCGGCGGGGCGGCCGAGCCCCCGCCCAGGTGCGAGGAGTGGGAGTGGTGGTACTGGGCCGTGGCCACGCTGTCCTCCAGGAAGCCCACCAGCGCAGACACGCCGCCCTTCTGCAGCGCCACGGCGCGCGCCACGCCCGGGTCGCCCTGCGCCAGGTTGGACAGCACGGCCACCGCCATCTCGCGGCACACCGGGTTGCGCCGGTCGCCCACCAGGCGCAGCAGGGTGGCGAACAGCCGCGCGTGGCGCGAGTACGGCGGCGTGGCCAGCGTCAGGTCCACGTTGGAGTCCTGGACGCTCAGCTTGCACAGGCACTCCAGCGCCAGCCGCTGCGGCGTCAGCGTGGAGCACGAGGCCGAGAAGGGGTCCTGGGCCTCGGCCGAGGGGCACACCATCCAGTGGAGCAGGCCGTCCAGGACGGGCAGGCACACGTTCTCGGGGTACACGGACAGGTCCAGTTGGCCGGCGATGTTGGCCAGCGTCACCAGGGTGTTCTCGCGCAGCGCCGACAGACAGTCCCACCACCACTCGTCGCGGGAGCACGCCTGGCCCTGCAGGTCTTCGGGGAGCGGGGGGTCGCCTGTGAGTAGGGTTGTTGTCACAATTGGTACATAATTAATCGTCTAATCGAATTACTTGAGATAATTGCAATTATTTTGTCATAATCGTGTGTGGAAATGTTGAAAAATGTCCATACTTGAAAACACAGAAATAGCTGATCTACAAGCTTACGACACGTTGTAAGCTTGTATAAAATGTATACAAATGTCAATAATTTCTTGATATATTATTTCAGTTATTTGTCATATCTGCCCCGTGCACTTTTTTATTACGAAGCCTAAAAAAAGCAAACACAAATTCAAACAACTCAATTAAACTGTCAATCGCAATCATTTGTGTGAAAATTAATGGTCAACTCAAACGTGTCATGGTCGACCGCCCTAGCGTACCTGTGAGGGGCATCATCATCATGGCCATCAGATGCCTCCTCCTCTTCCGCCGCGGGTGGAGGTGGTGGAGCAGCACCAGGCGGCCCAGGATGAGCACCAGGCCCGGGTGGCACGACATGGGGCCATCGTTGCCCGGCACGAAGGAGAGGCTGCGCACCACGTTGGAGACGCAGATGCAGCGCCGCGACAGCGCGTCCTGCCAGGGCTCGGCCACCGAGAGCGGCGCCTCGTCCCAGCAGCGAGGCTCGTCCTCCAGCAGGGGAGAGCCCACGTGCTCCTGCTGGCCGTCCGACAGAGAACCTGGCGGGGGTGCAGAGGTGGGGGAGGAAGACGACGGGTTAGCGCTCTCCATGTTGGGTCTGGTGAACACCTAGCTTTAAGGTCGCCGGCCTTCACACCAGGAGCTTTTACTCAGTTTCGGAAAAGTGCGCTTCGTTTGGCAGGTGTGAAGGCTCATTCCAATTGTGGTGCGCATCAAACAAACGCATTCTACCAAAAAACTTTGGAACGCAACGTACTGCTGCCTCCTGCATTATGTGCATTTTAGAAACAGGTGGTACGCAGGACCGTTGTGCAGACTCTCTATAAATAAACGTGGGCAAGCAGCATTTAGTGTATGCACCACACATCTGGAACAAACTCCCAGAAAACTGCAGGTCTGCTGCCACTGTTATTTATTTTAAGTAAGTAAAGACTTTTCTGTTTGCCATTGATTGAGTTACTTTTCTTTCCTCTTTATCTTCTGCACTGTAATTGTATTTGTTATTTATAGTTTTGTTTTATGCATCCTAATGGCATTTCATAATTGTATGTTGCACATTGAACTGCCTTGCCACTGCCAGGCTATATTCTTAACGGACTACGGACTGTAATTTAACAAAAGGGTCACCTTGCAGGGACTTCATGCAGGCGCTTAGCATGCGGTCCACCATGTCCTTCTCGTCGTCTCCATCCTCAGAGCTCTTCTCCTCCACGTCACTGTTCTGCATCTGCTGCTGCGCCGCTGCGTCTCCCGGGCTGACGACCTCTCTCTGCCAGGTGTCGTCGGGTATGGCCCTGTCCGCGGCGCCGGTGCTGCGGAGCTCAAAGTGGGTCTGGATGTGAGCCGTGGAGTCCCCACCGCCGGCCTCCCAGTGCAGCAGGCCGCTGGTGAAGCCTCCAGCGAGGCTCAGCTCCCTCCACTTCTCGCCCACGCCGTCCTCCTCCCTTGTCCTCTCCTCCACCTTGATGGGGAGCCGGTCGAAGCGGCTGGCCTGCTTGGGACGAGGTTCCGTCGTGGAGTACTGGAGTGGCCGGGAGGACAGCTGGGCCGGCTCGGAGGGCAGCACCTTCTCTTCTTCCTTCTCGCAGGACTGTCGACATCAGTTTGAGTTCATGATTAGTTGTCATAGGAATAATTGCGAATCATCATTTAGATCGCTTAGGTGCAGTTTAAAGATGTGTTTGGTACAATTAAACGAGACACTGCATCGCACACTCTCTCCCCGTTTCCTGTCTACCTACTATACATCTATCAATAAAAAGGCAAAAAGATATCTTAGGCCCAAAAGATATCTTAAAAAAACAACAACAACACGTAATTGGCAGTGTGGGCCTTTGAAAACACATCCCTGGCAGTGAATGAATTAATGGGTTAACAACTGTGACATCTGACATGCCTACCTTCTCATCTTCTTCTCGCTCCACTTTCCCCTCAGCTCCTCCTGCGCTCTCCTCTTTGAGGACAGGAGCGTCGGCTATCGTCTCCTCCGAACCGTCTTGCTCCTCCGTCTTGATGAGAGCAACCGCAACCGCCTCCTCTACCTCAGACGAAGACGCCTTAACGGCTGTCCCCTGCGCCTCCTCTTGTGATTGGTTGTCGGGTGGTGGTGGTGGTGGCGGGGGAGGAGTTGACGGGGCGGCTGCCTCCTCTTGTTTCTCCATTGCCTCCTCCTCCTCCTCCTCCCGCTCCTCCTCCTCGGTGTCGAGGTCGTCCAGCGGGGGGAGCCGGTCCTCCAGCGCTCCCACCTCGTACTCCTCCAGGACGCCGAACATCTCGATGAGACAGCGGCGGTAATACTCCACGATCAGCTCCAGGAAGCCAGGCAGCTGCAGCCAGAGCAAACACTCATTAAGCACTTTCAACCTGCTGGCCTTGTTTGGGTACCAAAAAAAAAGGTGGGAGGGAGTCTTAGTCGACTACCAATCTCTTAGTCGATGTTTTCTATTTTTTTTGGCATGATTCGACTGAGAGATTGGTCCGATTTGTTATATAAATTAACAAATAGTTTAAATAGGATATATCATGATCTTCCCCCCATCTCTCTCCCCATTTCCTGTCAGCCTACTGTCTGTCCCTCCATAAAAAAATTAAATAAAGGCGAAAGCCACAGTTTTGGTGACTCCGACAGCCTCGGTTGAAAATCTGATACCGCGGCTATGGCCAATCTGCACCGTCTCAACTCGATGACGTTAGACAACAAACATGGCTGCCCCTGCTGTGGTAACTTGCAACTGTATCGATCTGGCTATTAAATCGTCCTATAATAAATAGTTTCTTTACAGAAACGACAGGATTTAGAAACATCATCATCCGACATATTTTACCGTGTTTGTTTACGTGCTAGTAGCGCTCGTTGACCGCGTTTGTTTCGTTAGCAACCTGGTTAGCCACATTGACAACGACATCTGCTTTGCTACTATTTTGATTGGTTGGTGTGAACCAATTGCCGAAGACTGCCGCTTTGGCAACGCCCATCCTCAGTCTGAATAATGAAGTGAAACGAAATGAAAATTCAGGCTATAAAATATGACTAAAACTAAATTTTATTCACATGACTAAACTCAATCAAAAAACGCCCTTTTTTGACAGGCAGGCAGGCCAACAGGAAAGGTCCAACTGTACATTGGGGAGGGATGGTATAAACAGCGTCCCCCCAGTGGGGACTGTCATACTGTCATACCATCCCTCCCCACTGGGGGCGCTGTTTATACCAGTCTCTGTCATACCATCCCTCCCCACTGGGGGCGCTGTTTATACCAGTCAGTCTGTCATACCATCCCTCCCCACTGGGGGCGCTGTTTATACCATCCCTCTACACTGGGGGTGCTGTTTATACCATCCCTCCCCACTGGGGACGCTGTTTATACCTGTCTCTCTGTCATACCATCCCTCCCCACTGGGGGCACTGTTTATACCAGTCAGTCTGTCATACCATTACCCTTGATTTACGAGTGACGTGAAGGCAAAATATTATTTTTATTAAAAATAAAAGGGGGAAAAAAAGTAAGTAAGTAAGTAAGTAAAGTAGCAACCCCAGCCTAGGCCTGATTAGGTAAATTCCCAACACCTGCTAAATCCTCCAAACATGTATCTTGATTGGAATCAATCTCCACTCACACTCAATGACTCACACTCCTCATGCAGCTACACAGACACATCCCAGGCACACTTTGGTAGGCCTATAGCCCTGTCCTGTTTGGATGACAGTATTGCCTTTCCAACAGATTTTCATAAAAAAAAAAAATTAATTATTAATTTCCATAATCGATTTCGGGGTCCCGTTAACGATAATCGATTTGTCGACAAATCGGACCCATCCCTATAAGACGCCTCTTCCGGCTCTGGGGCGCGTGTCTCTGTTGAAGGCAAAAAAATTATCCAGAGATTCCTTGCAAAGCATAGCAGAAGCTTGCTCCACGTATAGCCCATTGACTGACCTGGGAGAGGTTGAAGCTTGCTCCACGTATAGCCCATTGACTGACCTGGGAGAGGTTGAAGCTTGCTCCACATATAGCCCATTGACTGACCTGGGAGAGGTTGAAGGAGCCCACGGTGCTGTCGTCGTACAGCAGGATGTTGATGGTGTCCAGCGCCCACGTGCTCTCCGCCAGCAGACCCGACTTCAGTGACATCATCACACGCCACGCCTCCGGGGTTCCTAGTGGGAGGAGGCAGTGGTGGGGGAAAAAAAGTACTCGCTTAAAATGGCAGATCTTTTTTGTCTTTACTGTTGGCTAGACCTCACTCTCGCAGCAACTAACATCATGAGACAAACATTTTGGCTATCCAGCCTTCGTCAGTGTGACTCTGAAAACGTCATTCTTTTCATCTGTGTTTTTTCATCGTTGTGCACACTTTCAATATTATATTTATTCATGTCATGATTTCTAAGCTTGTTCTTGACAATCGGCGGCGAGCACCCTCTTGTGGATATAACGACACTGAACAGTTCTGACATTACACATGCATCTGTCTCATTACAATTCGCTTAGGTGGCCATCTCAAAACGCCACAGCGCACGGTGAGCCTCCACGCACCTCACGTCACAACACCCTGTGCTCTCGCCTCAATGTGCGCTGCTTAGAAGCACCATCTTAATTTTAATTTACTTAATTTTCACCAAAAACAACTCCTAGCCCTGCCGATCACGTGTCACACAGTGACATGCATGTTGGGAGGGACACAGATTAATGTATGGGTCACATTTTTCTGTGCAACATTCCCCTTGCCTACCACAGCACCGCACCTCCCCTTTTGGAATTACCGTTCTCCCTGAACCTGCCTGACTCACTGAGGCAGTAGCAGTCAGCAGACCCACACAGACACACGGGGAACACTTCTCCCCGACACGGTGCATGCTACAGTTACCGATATTTGCAAAGTTAATGTGGTAAAATGAACAGCAGGATAAAACTGATAAATCTGTCTATATCAGCAACACACAGATGTGTGTCTTGCAACGGCGGGTCGCGGAGCCACACGGACACGGGGAAGACACACGCAACGACGGGTCGCACGCAAGAGTGTGCGCGTGTGTGTGAGACAGACAATTTATGTGAGTCCCAGGAATACACAGACCCCCCAGGGAATGCTTCGCGCACCACTTGCCTAATAATATTAATTCTGTGCCCATCCCAACTTTACTTCCCAAACTCAACTGTTAACAATTCCGTCCCAATCAACAATGTGATCTATTACATTGCATTACCCACACTGTACATAATTTGCCGTTTAATATTTAGATAATTCCACGCCCACAAAGTTGTGTCCATGGAGACTGGATCGTACAACTTTGTGCACCGGTTCAGGTGGCCAAGTCATAGACCGTGACGTATGCCTGAGCTTTGTTGCTGTGATACGTCACTGTTTTCACCTCTGTTTTCATCCCTGCTCTTATAACTACTGGCCAATCACAGCGGGGCTTTCCTAGAACTGCAGTGATGCTCTCTCTCCCTGTACTTTCCATACCTCTCTCTATCCTTTCTCTAATTCACCTCTCTCTCTCTCTGAGAAAAAACAACAACACGGAAACAACACGGTCAGTGGCCAAACACACATCGCTGTCTGCCTTCGTTCAAAATGTATGGTGTGTGTATGTGTGTCTCACTCGGACACACCATATTCACAGAGAAACAACACCACGGACGCGTGGTGGTGTAAGACACAAGCACGCCGTAGCCCGTAGGCGCGCAAGCTTCTAGTCATTAATATGTCCATCATTGTCTTTGCAAAATATAATAATAATCAAATACAATCAACAGCCCTATTGTGTTTGCGATGTGGTGTCAGCCCAAGTGTCTTTCTAACCTGTGTCCTTGGCGATGAGCCTTCGCCGGGGCTTCACTTTGGGCTGGGTGGCCTCCACGGAGCCCGGGGGGAAGCTGACCTCCCGCTGGATGATTGGCATGCCATGCCCCGGCAGCACCACGCCAGCCTGGGACCCTGGCTTCTTCATGGAGCCCAGGTAGGGAGCGCAGCCCATGTTGTTGCTGTTGTTGGGGGACAGGGAGTCTCCCATGGGCCTGGGGAAGGCTGAGGGGCTGGGGGCACGGGAAATGTGGTTGGGCAGGGTGGGAGGAGGCGTAGCCTGGTACGAAGCGGGCGGCTGTCGGAGGGGGACCATAGGGGAGGAGGAGGTGGAGGGGTGGGGAGGGTAGGGGGATTGGCGTTGATGACCGGGCGGCCACTGGCCGTCTTGCGGGGGGCCCCTCCCGTCAGGGTCCATGCCGGGGGCGTAGGGGGGCCCCTGCGGCCCCCCCTGCCTGCCTGGGTAGGGGAACCCCATGTCACTCCTGGGGTGCCACATGCTCCCCTGAGGGGAGGGACCCCCACCTCCTCCGTCCGCGGCAGAGGAGGTGGAGACGGGAGCGGGTCCGCTGCTGCCCATCATGCCGTGCGGAGGGGGCGGTCCTTGGGAGGAGGCGGCGGAGGGCGGCATGCGGTCGCGGCCGTAGGGGAAGGGGTACTGGCTCTGGACGGGTCTTCTCTCCGGGCCCATGTAAGCACCGGCGCCCCCTGCTGTGGGCGGGCCAAGGTTATTATAGATAGCGAAAACTAAAGAAATAACAAAAACTAAAATTGAAAATACATTTTCGTTAACTGAACTAAATGAAAAGTATAATAAAAAAAAATAAAAAACTATAACTAACTGAAACTGTATTGTGTTTACAAAACTAACTACAAACTGAAATTATAGACAAAATGCCTTTAGTTTTTCTCGTTACCAACAGTAACTGAATATACAATATGTATCTTTTGTTGAGGTTTTATTACACAATAGACCTACTTCCTGACCTTTTTGAATACTGCACCTGACAAATTAGTATGAAAGTATGAAAAATACCTAAAAGCAAAACAAATGAAAACTAGCAAACCCTAAACTAACTGAATTAGAACAAAAAAAAGTCAAGACTAAGTAGAACTATAATGAAAATCACACCCGTGAGAACTGAGTGGTGCAACTCCCCTCTCCCCCTGCCTCTCTCTCTCTGTGTAATTAGCAGGCAACAGTGCAACACTATCTCTCTCTCTCTCTGTGTGTTTCTGGCACAACAGCACCACTTTTGCCCCTACTGGTACTCTAAACATAGTCACATTAGGTTAGGACGGACATTGCTGATCCTTGGAGTGGTTGCACCACTCAAAAATCCAAAGCCATTCTAACCTTGGGACGGGGGGCCGTACTGGCCGTAGATGTCGGGCGGTTGCTGCTGCTGCTGGCCGAACTGCTGCTGCTGCTGCTGCTGCTGCTGCTGCAGGGCGAACGGCGGCTCGCCCTCATGGCGCTTGGACGGAGGGTACATCCCCTCCACGGGACGCTTGTAACCCTGGATGCAGTGGTGGGAGAACGTACTAAGTAAAAGTATCAATACTGCAACGTAGACATACTCCGTTACAAGTAAATGGCCGGAATTCAAAACTTACCTGAGTTAAAGTACAAAAGTATTGGCATCAAATGTACTTAAAGTACCAAAAGTAAAAGTACTCATTGTGTAGAATGTCCGATTTCAAGTTTCCAAATGTATACAAATCTTTTGGAAAAATTATCGCAACGCATTGTGAGCTTGTAGATCGGCTATTACAAGAGTTATATTATTGTTAAACATCTGCATTACTTAATTTACAAGAAGTCTACACATTTTGATCAACATTTACCTGTTCTCTCCCCTATGGTACCAACATCAATACGGCACGGAATTGTGGAAAAACGTTATCCAACGATAACAAAATATCCCTTAGTTTTGAGTCTGCGAGGCTAAATCTCATCAAATGGTGGTCCGTGGCTCAAATAACAAATACATAACAAGTAAGACGCGCGAATGCGGGAAGTGAACGCAGCTCGTAAATTGCAAAAACAACAATTAGAATAAATTACGTAATTTTGTAAGGTTTTTTTTAAGTTCTCTTTTTTTGTGTGTGTGTGTGTGCGTTTTAAAGTTTTTCCTTTTTAAGTTTTTTTGTGTGTGTGTGTGTGTGTGTGTGTGTGTGTGTGTGTGTGTGTGTGTGTGTGTGTGTGTGTGTGTGTGTGCATGCGTGCGTGCATGTGTGTGTGTTTTTGTGTGTGATACAGCTGCGCCCTCTGGTGGTGGGCGGGTGGTGTTACAGCGTGACACACAGACAGACAGACATGATCTGCTGGGTCTCATAGTAAATGCTCACTGCGTTCGCAATAAACCTTGATATGAAAAGGGTTGAAAACCACTGATATAGTGTATAACTAGGGTACAGTATACCTGTTGCTGTGGGTACATGCCAGGCTGGTGGGAGCCGTAGGGAATGTTGGGATACGGCTGGCCGTAACCTTCGTGACTGTGTCTGGAGGAGAGAGAGAGACAAAACAAATTCTTGTTCATGCTTTTCATTGGTTAAATATTTATTATATATAAAAAAAATCAAACAGACACGCTTCACCACTTTTTAAAATAGCAAAAATAAAAAATAGCAATGGCTACTTTTGCTCGACATTTTTGCTTGAAATCAGCGGCATCAAATATGATGTGTGTCTGTGTGGGGGCGGGGGGGATATGGAGATGCAAAGTGTCCTCACGACAGCCACGATATTTGTCTTGGGCCATTCAATCCAGGAGTGGATCTGTGTCATTTTGGATTGTTGCTATATATTTACATTATAGCAACATGGGTTTTTCAGAAAACTGCCATTTGTACAATCGGCATCAGGTCTTAACCCATTAAAACCAGGAAAGGTTTTGTTGTTGTCTCACAAGTGTAAAAACTAAGGCTTTTGTAGAATGTAGATATTAAAAAGAGTTAAAGATAGGGTTGTCCCGATCACGTTTTTTTCCTCCCGATCACGATCATTTGATTGATTTTGAGTATCTGCCGATAGCGATTTTTCCCGATCCGATATTTATATTTTTATAGAACACTTATGCCATATCACAATAGTACAATATCCAAAATCACAGACAGTATCCAGTCTAATATCATGATATGGATATAATATTGATACCAGGGATGTCCCAATCACGGTTTTTGCTCCCGATCCGATTCCGATCATTTGAAAATGACCTGATCTGCCCTGATTTCCGATCACGTGATCGGATCGGGACAACCCTAGTTAAAGAGTCTTGGGGTAATTGGGCGTGACAGGGTTGAGGATGGCCGGTCCACAGTACTGTAGTTCTACGACCACTTCTTTCAGCATCTGAAATTTTAGGTTCATGTTCACACAGTGAGGCTGGCTGTTGCTACGACGACAGTCAACGTAGCACCGTTATATAACAGCTACCGTTGCCAACGCGTAAAAAAATAAAGTGAAGGTCGGAATAATTTGTGTTCAACAGAAATCGCTAAAGAAAATGTAAAAAAAAAAAAAACACATGTAGATTATCATCAGGAGAATTGCTCACAAGTTCACAAGCTGCTTCTTTTTTTGGTGGGTGCTTTTTTGCACACAATTGTTTTCACTAGTTGCACAAAGTATAACTTTGCTGAGTAAATAATGGGCCTTGATATGACAAAGTTTGCGAAGCACAGAGTTAAGACAGTGATTGGGTCCTACTGTACCTCTGAAGGGGGAACCTGTTGGCTGGGAACATGCCAGGGTCATTTCCAGAGTGAGCCATGCTGTTTTGACCTGCAGGGGGCGCCATGCTCCCGTCCGGACCCATCATGTGTTCAGGCCTGAGCACAGAAAGAACACAACAGATAAACTAGACCGGTGGGTCCGACAACCGTGGGTCCGACGGACTCGACACCAGGCACTGGACTCCCTGTGGGGGTGTGGAACGTAGAGTCCAGGCACTGGACTCCCTGCGGGGGTGTGGAACGTAGAGTCCAGGCACTGGACTCCCTGTGGGGGTGTGGAACATAGAGTCCAGGCACTGGACTCCCTGTGGGGGTGTGGAGCGTAGAGTCCAGGCACTGGACTCCCTGTGGGGGTGTGGAACGTAGAGTCCAGGCACTGGACTCCCTGTGGGGGTGTGGAGCGTAGAGTGACTCCCTGTGGGGGTGTGGAGCGTGTGTGTCGAATGGAAGTCGGTGGGGCGAACGGTTCTCGAGTTACGTGGATTACAGACATACACACGTATGTACAGACAGACGAGACATGGTGCATTTATAGATAATAGATATGACAGATATACACTATCCAAAGACTAGATCAGTGGTATAATAACGTAATCAACAAACTATACTATATAATGTTTATAATGTTTATTGTTTTTTTTAACACTACTGACTACTATTCAGTAGACTACTATTCACGAGTTGCCCGAGTACTATAGACGAATAACAGTTTAAGTCCAAAGTTTATTCTGACCCCTAGTTGCCTAGTTGACCTGACCCCTTATCCATCATTTATACATTATGGATAATTATTGTGGACTTAAACTGTTATTCGTCTATAGTAGTTATTGTAGAACACTTTCCCTGCGATTTATGTTTTCATTGTTTAATCCACGTTTTTAAGTCATACGGGCAATCCACCGGACAGAATGGGATATGAGACGCGTTTTACTTTTGATGATCATGTCATCGCAAATAGGTCCGTCGCGCCGGCGTGCAAAGGGTTATGGGAAATTGAGTCCCTATTGTTTACAACGGGGAAGCTGCCGAGCAGCGCGCGGCTTCCTCGTCCGGTCTCTTGTTGTGATTGCCACTTCGGAATACTTTTCAACTCTGCGACAAGCAATTACATCGTTTTAAAGTGGATCTTCATGACAAGCAACTCAGTGGGCGGTGCAGTGGCTGTTCAAAGGTAACTTTAGCCTGAACCGATCCTGTTAATTACATTTTTATCCCACGATTTTGCAACCCATTTTTTTACCCAGTGTCAATTATCAAATGTAATCCTGGGCGCTACACTTCCTCTGCCAACCTGGGGGGGGGGGGGGGGCAGCGGACTGACCTCATGCTTACTTCTATGCATGAGGAGTCCAAGCCGCTTCTTTTCACCTGACAGGGGAGAGTTTCACCGGCCGGACGTAGCGCGTGGAAGGAACACGTTATTCCGACCAGTTCCTTTCCCCTCCATCAGGCCCCCCGGCTGGCCAGGGGGAGGTAGTTTAGAGACCAGGATTACTGCATGTTTTTTCGTGAGGGTACCTACCCTAGGGGACACGGGGAGAACATGCAAACTCCACACAGAAAGGCCCTTTCGCCAACCCCGCCTCGGGTATGGGCACTGATGACGCGGAGGAGAGAACACTGTTTATTGTTTAACCCATTCTGGGCGGGAACCCCTTTTGGTGTTTTAAACATTATGTTGTAATTTAGCTATTGAAAAATAGCAGATCTACAAGCTCATAGGTCTGCTATTTTTGAAAAATTGTGAAAATATTTATTTCAGAAAACTGGAGGATATTTTTTTAAAGTCAGGCCAAAATGGGTTAATGTTTATATATAATAATGTTTTTCAGATGATCTCATAAATGTAATGCTCGTCAGTGTGGGTGGGTGGGGGGGGGGGGGGGGGGGGGGTGAGCACCACTGGACTAGAGGGTTGCTTTACCTGCGCTCATAGCCGGGTCCATAGGGGAACTGGGGTCGAGGCCCTACTCCCATCCCAGGCAGCGGTCCGGAGGGGGGGCCGCGGGGGTACATGTCCTGCATCTGGGCTGGACTGTACGTCTCTGCAGGGACAGAACAGAACACACGTTCAGCTGAGCGCACACTTCAGATTATTCAACATTTTTAGATAAGATCTAACCAGTAATACGCCTTAAAGGCGAGAAAGCGACTGCTAGGGCTGAGGCACTCTACCGGAATAATGTCAAGAATGGGTAAAAATGAATTCACTAATTAATTAATATCAATTAAACTCTACAAGCAAAGTGTGTGTGTGTGTGTGTGTGTGTGTGTGTGTGTGTGTGTGTGTGTGTGTGTGTGTGTGTGTGTGTGTGTGTGGAGCGTTGCGTTGCGTTACAGCGTCAGTGCTCGTTTATATAGTAATATAGTAACTGCGACCTAGTGGTCGCAATTATGAGATCAAAATACCGTAGCAGTTCTACTTGTTCACAAGGTGTTGCATTGCAACACGATGTGAGCTTGTAAATTAAATGTTTTAAGCTACCCTTGTGTGACACTGTCATGCAATGAAGTAAAAAGAAAATAGGACATTCACTTATGAAAAAAAAATGGAGATACAATGTTTCTAACAAATGTATGCTTGCTTGCTTGCGTGCGTGCGTGCGTGCATGTGTGCGCGTGCATGCGTGTTAAAGAGAATCTAATACAGAAGGACATCATTTAGACAATTCTGTTGATTTGAATGCCCTATTTTCCAATTGCTTCTGGACCTACTTTTGGCTGCTGAAATGGACTAATTTTCCCGTAGGGATTAGGAGGGTTTGATCTTATTTTGAGCATAGCAACACATTTCTAAGACAGTTCCCATTTTGACCACAGAGGGGCACCAGAGCCCCATCAGCTTGTTGATCAGCCACTGCAGAAAACTGAAAAGGGTGCAGGCATGTAACATGGTATTCAAAATAAGAATGAAGCAGGCATTTTTTAGAGGCAGTTTTGTGGGGGGTTTTCTGCAAGTCTTTACAGAAGTGGTTCCTCTAACATTTTAATTTCCAGGGAGACCCCCCCCATAAGAGAAGATTAGTGTTACAAAAAATAATACAAAAATGTTTTTTTACACACAAAAATGCTTTGCACTGCGATAGGTTGCCACAGTAGGTATGAAACAGGGTTGAAGTGGTTAAACTGACTTTGATGCTACAGTATTACCCACTGGAAACCTCTGAAAGATCCCCAATTTGAGAAGCACAGTTTTACAGAAGCTGGGGGTAGACAGGAGGAACGACGTGCTACACAGCAGGTCTCCACAGACAGAATCGAACATTGCAATTATGCGGTCGTAGGCACGCATTATCCGGTCCAGTTACCGGTGCACCTCAGGAACTGTGTTTTTAAAAATCTCTCCCTTTCGCTTCTGTGCCGAAGCTGTTCTATTTGGGGAAGTGCTTGGGGTAACACGTATCAGCTAAAAGCCTCAAACACAAAGTCGGTGCCCCACGTTTTTACCCCTCAACACAAATACACATCAAACCACTTAAGTACGATATACCAATAGCGACAATAGCCAATCCATAAGCTATTTGCACTATATTTTTTAAAATGTTATATTTGAAACAATGGAAGGCAATAATTAATCATTCTAATCCAGTGGATCTCAAAGTGGGGTCCGCAGACCCCCCAGTGTTCCATTAGGGATATCGGTCACTTGCCAGGCCTGCAACTCAGAGTGTACAAAATTAATCATAGGGGTCCTTGAAATTCAAAGGTTTGATGACAACCATTAATAAATCTAACGTGTCCTCTCACCTTTCCTCTGCCCGCCGTACGGCTCTTTGCTGGGGTCGTACTGCAGGGGTCTCATGGCGGGGTCTGTGGGACCCCCTCCTCCTCCTCCAGGCTGGTAGGGGCCCCCGGCGGGCCCCGGCCCTCGCTTACCATGGAAGGCTGCGTCGCTGCCCTCTGAGAAAGGGTCCTGAACACTCACACCGCCACTGTTGTTCCTGAGACAAAGCATGAGTTTTAGATCACTGGTTCCCGAATTTTTTTGGGCTCAAGACTCAAATAAAGAGAAATGAAGACGTTTGCCCGGGAGCCAAACTAGTGAAAATAGCAGATAGAGATCTTATTCTACGGCATTCTCTCCTTTTTTTTCTCCTCTCGTTAAATTCACTGTTGGACAGATACAGACTTAAACGTAACTTGAACGTACTTAAATCTTGAACACAGTCATTAAAAGAAACACTTGGACAGTCAACGTCCTGCTTGTAACGGATCCCACAGGGAACGATATAAGCTATTAGATACAACAGCGTTTAGGCATCCTACCATCCTAGAAACAATCCATTATCCAGCATTATAATTATTTCACCATTACTGTATAATAACCACTTTTCAACCCATCTTCATATAATTGGTCCTCACAAATGTTCATGATAAAATAACAGAGCATTTCTAGATTGCAGTATTGATGCTTTTATTTAAGTAAGAAACGTAGAGTACTTTTTTCCCCACCACTGTGTAGGTAGATGTGTTTTGCTGTACCTGTGGTGCTGGGGGGTGAGGTGTCCTGGGGTGGGGGGTTTCACGTCCCCGGGGGTCTCAGTCATAGAGCTGCTGCCTGTGGACTGGGGGGTGGTGGGACCCTGCAGAGAACCAGAGTTGGCTGGACGGGGCAAGGAGAGAGAGAGAAAAAGAGAAACGCACAGTGTGAGTTTGTTTTAGACCTGAGGTTTTCTGAAAAACGTCACATTTTTATTAAAATGAATTATGTTGCTACTGCTAGCATATACTGTATAAAGCAACAACTACACACAGAGGTGTTCCCGGCTGCCCTAGGTAAAAAAAATTCGGGCAGGTGAATTTTGTTTCAGGTTGCCCGACAGGGCAAATGCTCGTTTGAGAGAAACCGTCTATAAAACAAGTAGAACATGACCTGTACAAGTGGCCTGTGAGACCTTAGTGTCAACCCCTGAATAACGACGTACAGCTGTTCCAGACAGACTTAACCCAATTTCCGCCAGCATTAATTAATCCCTCGATAGCGTATTGCCAAGGTTTTATCGCGCGTAACGCCAAATATCCGTAACCGGATGTTACAATGACAAACTGCTGTGTGTGGTGTCATGACCGATTGTTGTTGTCCCGCTCGGCGGTGGAAAACCCCGACCGCGAGTGTCAGAGCGCCTGCTACAGCCCGTTGAAAACCCTTGTTTTCACCAGAAACGGCCCACTCAATGTCCTTTCTTAGATACAGAGCTTTGAATGCAGGGCTTAACATGGAAGTGGATGCGCGTGCATCTTCAAAATGGCCGCGGCCAGTGTCCCACTCTGTTGGGGGTAGCAACATTAGCTAGCGATACGATCGGATTCAAAAATGGATTAAAGAATACAAGCTCTCAAACCCGAGAATCTCGGGCTAGGGTACTAATTTAAACCTTCGTGTTCCTTGTTTCTGGCGGGCTCCGTGTTAAGTGTCGTTCACACTGAGCATATATATATAGAGAGAGAGAGTCTGTGTTAACTCCATCATCTACTCGACTTCGAATGAAAACTATATTTTTAGTTAAAATGGAACCAAATGGACCCATAAACAGTGGTTATGTCAGTGGTTCTCAAACCTTTTCATGCCAAAGACCCCCAAAAATATATGAGTCCCCATCTGAAAATATTTGGTCCCAACTTCCAGGGACACCAAGAAGCAAGGATTTGAGTTAAAAATGTTCGCTTAAAAAAAAAGTGTGAAATGTAAAATGGACCCATTTGGTTTCATTTTACGTTCTCAAGAGTTAAACATCTAATAAAAGGTCCATGTGGTTACCAACTCTCCATCATTTAGCTGGGGACCAACTGGAACCCCCTCAATGACCACTGGTGGTCCCAGTGGTCCGGGTAAGTAATTTAAAAAAAGTAATAAAGGAAAACAAAAGTAGAGAAATCACTGCAATAGACACCACCCATCACGGCCACCAACAAACAAAGATTAAGATTTGAAAAGATCTGGCAAAGACAGTGTCGAGAGAGGAGGGAGGGAGTGAGCGATGTGGCCAGGCTGCCAGCCATGCTGCTCCGTGTTTCACATGTCAACAATAGACCCACACGCCTCCATCTGTGCCTGGATGCTATAATTAGACTGAGGGGGGAGGGGGGGTGGGAGAAAGAAAAAAAGGGCGAGCGAAGAGGAGAGAGAGAGAGACAGAGAGAAAAAAAAGTGCTGTGTCACTGGTGTGTGCGTTGGTTTGCCGTGTGAAACTAGGTCAGCATGAGGTCAATGTTGTTCGCTCTGTTTCTCCTCAGGGATTCCCCTCCACCCCCCCCCCCCCCCCCTCACCCCCACCGATCCACCCTCCACACACCCAGCGCCTCTCTCTCTCTCTCTCTCTCTCTATCTCTATCCAACAGTAATTTATTCTGTCTTGAGATCAAAAGAGTTCAGGAGAGGATGATGATACAGGAATTGGATTATCATGCACGCCACGCACGCTCACACACACACGTGCGCACTCTTTAAGCAATTGGCTCTATGCATAACTGCAATCTGCTTGTATCCTATTTGGCTGTATAAATAGTATCAGAATCAGTTTTATTGTCACATCACAGTTAAAAACAAAGTAAAAACGCGGGTGAAATTAGTATTTGTGCATAGTTTCCATGCCGTTTTACCTTGAAAAAAGGGAAGAAAAGGGCAGGGGGCTTTGCTACAGCTTTTGCTACAAAACTCTTTTTTTTATCTAACTAAAGTTTTCTTTTTTTACAAGGTCCAAGAAAAAGCATATTTACACATAATACCTGAGATAGATATAAAGATGCGTGTAGTGTGTACTATATACTTAAGGAGATTAGTTAAGTTGCTAGAATAACAACCCCCGCCCCCCCATCTGCTCCCGACTCCACACAGCGGTGAACACCGACGTCACCACATTTGGAGTGACGCCCCTGCACTCTTATTGGTTTGCGAAAATACAAGGTCCACTCCCACTCGTATGCCAGTTCTCATGCATGTCTCGCCCAGGCGTTTTTCCTCCATTGAAAACAAAACGCCTGCGGCCTCCGAGGCTACTCACCGGGTGACGGCGGTTGGCATGTCTCTCCTCCATTGAAAACAAAACGCCTGCGGCCTCCGAGGCTACTCACCAGGTGACGGCGGTTGGCATGTCTCTCCTCCATTGAAAACAAAACGCCTGCGGCCTCCGAGGCTACTCACCGGGTACGGCGGTTGGCATGTCTCTCCTCCATTGAAAACAAAACGCCTGCGGCCTCCGAGGCTACTCACCGGGTACGGCGGTTGGCATGTCTCTCCTCCATTGAAAACAAAACGCCTGCGGCCTCCGAGGCTACTCACCGGGTACGGCGGTTGGCATGTCTCTCCTCCATTGAAAACAAAACGCCTGCGGCCTCCGAGGCTACTCACCGGGTACGGCGGTTGGCATGTCTCTCCTCCATTGAAAACAAAACGCCTGCGGCCTCCGAGGCTACTCACCGGGTACGGCGGTTGGCATGTCTCTCCTCCATTGAAAACAAAACGCCTGTGGCCTCCGAGGCTACTCACCGGGTACGGCGGTTGGCATGTCTCTCCTCCATTGAAAACAAAACGCCTGCGGCCTCCGAGGCTACTCACCGGGTGACGGCGGTTGGATCTTGGCAGACGGGGGTGTCTTCTTGTCTCCTCCGGGCGCGCCGGGGATCTCGGCCGGGGGCTCCTCGCCGCGCTCCGTCTTGCACTCGTAAGTGAACAGGTACTGGATGTACTGCTTCTTCAGGGAGCTGGCGGCGCTGCTGGAGGTGCCCACGTTCAGGTGAGTGGACAGCTCCCGCCACTTCTTGTTCTTGTTCACCTGTCGGGACAGAGTGACGCATGGATGCTGGACTGAAGCTGAATACAATCTCACCACTGAAAGTGTTCGTATGTTGGGCCACGTTCCTAATGTGCGGTGTGAAAGGAGCCAGAAAGTCTATTTCTAGTTGTGTTTGTATGTATTTTCAGTGGCCTATACGGATGTATATTTCAGTGGCTCCCACCACTTTCCACCTGTCGGGACGGGACGCACGGATTGTAGTTAATTTGGACAGCAGATTTTGACCTGGTTTTAGTATTAGGATTTTGAATAACATTCTGTTTTTAGATTTAGTCATATTTTAGCCATCTGAAATGTGGCTTTTAGTGTTGGTCTTGTTTTAGTTGACTGAATATCATATATTTAAGTCGAATAAATCTACAGTTGATTCTATCAACAAATGTTTTTTGGCCTGCCTTGATGGCATCATAATTCCTGATTTTTACACTTGCACATGGTAGTGGACGAGCAAAATCTCACCACTGTTTGAAAGTGTTCGTATGTTGGCCAAGTCGCAATGTGCCATTGTTGAATCGTGTTGAATCGTGAAAGGAGCCCCCATTAAAGAAAGTATATCTCCAGTTTTGTTTCGTCAGTTTTGTTTGTATGCATTTTCAGTTATACATGGATAAAAGCAAAATAAAATCTCACGTCAAAAAATGGCAGCTATGGTTAAGTCCTGATGTGCGATGTGTGAAAGGAGCCACCCACAATAGCACAGATTCCCAATCCGGCATGGTTTGTTGAACTCCCTCTGGTGTTGTGATAGTGGACTTTGTTGACATTAAGGAAGTATTTTGTACACTGTACATGGGTATCTTAGTGGTGTAGAATGGTAGAATGAATATTATTCATTTTATTGTCCTGAATGTAGTGTCCATATCGTCGACTAAACCTGACAAAAATGTTCGACTACTTTTTTCACTGACAAAAACTAAATGAAAACTAAATACGTCTAGACTAAAGTTTTAGGGAGGGACTAGTGAAGAAGTGATAAAAGACATGCGTGGTTGCATGATGAAAAGCAGATTGACAAGCTCGTAGATCGACGAGCTTGTAGATCCGCTATGTTCAGCATGCAACCAAGTGTAAAATCAGCCATTACCATGCCATCAAGGCCTGCCAAAATAAAGATTTAGTCGACTAACGAACTAGACTAAAACTATGTGGCTGTATTCAAAAGACTGACTAAAACTAAATCAAAACGTGCCGTCAAAAATCAACACTGCCTGGATGTGCATGGTCACCCCCCCCCCCCCAGAAGTGTCCCGGGGTCACTCACCATGGCCAGGCCTCCGATCTCCCTCACACACAGGTAGAGTCGACACAGGTCCAGGGGCTTCCGGCCCACGGCAGGGAGGAGTGGCACAGGCGTGCCCCTCTCCTCCATGAAGGCCAGGTAGCGGTCCACCCACGGCCTCCGCTCGGACTCGCCGCCCATCTCGTACAGCCGCGTGATCTTCTCGTTGGTCATGGTGGCCACGCTGGGCTTCTGGACGGACAGGACGGCAAAACGCAATCAGTCACAGAGAACACGTTCTGGGTTTTCATTTTTAGAGGTAGGAACTAAAATGTGTTAAGTGCAACACCTTCCATTCACTAGTACCACTGTTGTGTCGCTTTGAAATTACGGTTAATAAGCTGCAGTTACTAATGTGACAGCATTTTAAGACAAATAAAAGAACAACGTGATGTTTACTATGATGTACTATGATGTAAAATGTATGTGAGAAACTTTTAGTCAAACACAAACAAAAAATGTTTAATAAACAATACCAAACTCATCTATAAGTCCTTCTATTCTTCTATTCTAAATTGTCGACTTGCATTCCATGAATACAATCATAATTATTATTTTTGATTATCAAACTGAAACTGTGTGTTGGAGGGAAAAAAAGCTAAAACAAACAAAATAAATATAATTTGAGACCTTGTGAATTCATGCCAATAAAGCTCGTTTGAATTGAATTGAATTCATTTCATCAAGTTATTTTGGGTTGACATGAAATGAATCTTCCATTTGTATCGCTGTTCCAGCTTTAGCTGTGAATACATGTTTTAAACGGTATAATGTTTTGCTAAGAGTTGCTAACAATTCAGTTTAGGCCCTTGTGCCGCCTTCACATCAAGATTTTCACCATTGAAGGACAAACAATGTCACCTTTTGGCAAGCAGTGGTTGTATTGTATTTTTTAAGTGCAAAATGAGAGTATTTCTTCCACCTCTGCCAATAAGACTTCAAGCTCTTGACAGCTTCTGCCTTAAAGTCTAATTATGTATTTATTATTTATGTTGGTAATATTGTAAAGCACTCTAGCAGACAGTGGACAGCAGCAAATTAACCAGACGACCAGACAGATGCAACTCATTGAATCCCTCGTTGAATGGCACAGTAAACTGTCACAGGCCAATCATTAATAGTGACAACATTAAATAAAAACACAATCATCAGACACCAACATAATGCATGCCGTGCATGCTGCTAATGCTGGGCCATATTACCAAGACATTCATGGGCCAGACGTTAATATTAAAAATATTTTCTCTAAGCATCCTGGATGACACAGTTAAACCATATATCTCTATCCGTCTGTCCATTTACTGGAGGCAGTTCCTGGAAAAACAGAGGTTACAGTTGGAAGCAATAGAGAGAGATGGAGACGAGAACAATCTGACAAATTCATTTCAGCCGTAAGTATACTTGGCCATATACTTATGAACAAGTAAATAGGGCTTAAAGTATGGTTATACAGTTGTAATAATAATAATAATAATAATGTATATAGCAGTGGTTCTCAAAGTGAGGTCCCCAGCAAAACAGTTTAACCACTTTAACCCTCTTTTATACTTAGGATATTCACACGTTGTGAGCTGGTGCATTTTCAAAACATTTCAAGATGAAGCCAAATAAAGTACATATCAATTTAGGCGTCCTTGACTATAAAATGTTTGAGAACCACTAGTATTAGAGATTAGATGTACCCTGCAAGGTTTTAAAGACACTATGAAGCTAGAAAGGACGTCAAGATGTCCTGTCCTGTACGTGTTTCTATCCTCCTCAGTACACTGAAACCAATCCCTGGCCACACTGGTTGCTATGGGAACACACACTCTAGAACCTTGAGGACGCGGGCCCTTTTAGAACCTCAGGAACATTCCACATTTTAATGAGAAAGTCTCACGCTTCACATTTTTAGACTCAAAACAAACACGTAGACTGACAAACTTTTTTTTAAAGCTGTTTGGACAGCCACACAGAGAACCATGAGAACAATACAGCAATACATGTACAAGGTATTTAGTTGTTGAACGCGACTGTCAGATGAAAATCCTGTACCCTCCTCCTCGTCTATTTTCAGACGGACCGAATGTGAAGTACTGACATAATTCAGTGGGTTCCGAGTGGGTTTTATGGGCCTCTGGACCATAAAAGGTGGATAAATTATTGCTGTGATTTGGGGGACAAAATTCACAGACGGTCCAAACTGGAGTTGCAAGAGCTTTTTATATGACAGCAGCAGAAACCAGGGCTTGACGGCAGAGATTATATGCTCCTAAACCCAAACATTTAGGACAAAAAAAAAACATCAAACAGACTACTTAGAATCTTGACAAACATGTGCTCCTGCCTCCTTACAGACTTTTGTTTTGTGGCAGCCTGTGCTGTCTTTAGGGGCATTCCAACGAGACCATGTGGTCTCGAAACATTCAGAAGCTAAAAAAAAAAAAAGATATTTACAAGAATAATCTGGACAAGTGATCAAAAAAAGAAACCTCCCATTCCTACAAATAAACTGTAAGCTGCATTCGGAGCAGAACACGTGCTCACACGTGAAAAACATGTAAGGACGTTATCTGCTTCAAAAAGATATACAACTACAACTCATGAGTTCTTTTTTAAGTGACACACTTTGTCTTAAGTAGTTTAGAAGTTTGTACAATCCATGCCACTGCCAAGTGCCGACCCCTACTTTGGTCTGTGGATGGTGTAGGCCAGTGGTTCCCAAACCTTTTAGCCCATGACCCAGAAGAGAAATTAGATGTTTGGCCGGAACCCAAACTAGTGAAAATAGCATCTGCAAGGTCTTTTTAGCCCAGCTTTGCACCGCATTGTGAACTTGTAGATCGGCTATTTTCACTACTTACTACTTAAACATTTGTGTATATATATATATATGTATAGAATTTATTTTATTTCTTCATGAAATTACTGAAAAAAGGCTTTTTTGGGGGGAATGTTTTTTGAAAATGTTTTAATAATTAAAAACAGTTAGGGTGCTGCTATTGTTGGCTCACTGGAAACACTCTGCTACACCAGTAGGTCTCAGTGTGTACAAATGAGTTCACTTATGGGGGCCCTTGAAATAAAAAGGTTTGAGAACCACTACACTAAATGGAACAGAGGCTTAATTAGTATCATCGGAAGTAGGGAAGTGGCCCTCAATAGTTGTTCCGTTCATTCATAGAAGAGGGCCTGTTTAGGGCACAGCCAATCAGAAGAGGCTGGTTAGAGCCCAGCCAATCAGAAGAGGGCCTATTTAGGGTGCAGCCAATCAGAAGTAGCCTGGCTAATAAGCCAGACTAATATCACACAACACTGTCGCGGTATATTAGTCTGGGCTGGCTCCACTTGGATTTCATTTCCCGGGGGGCGGGTTCAAACATTTTCTCTTTGACGCAATTGGTCAGAGCTACTGTCAGTCAAAGGTCTCAAGCATTGAACGTCACTGTACCAAAGCCCGCCCATATTGCATACCGTGTCCCGATTGGCCCGACCTGTTCTCGGTTGTAGGAAAGAGGCGTGCTACTGAGCCTCGCCAGACCCTAATCCGCTGGCAGGCAATTTTTTTTTGCCAACGGCTGATTCGGTCTGGTTTATTAACCAGGCTAAATCAGAAGAGGGCCTGTTTAGGGCGCAGCCATTCAGAAGAGGGCTGGTTAGAGGCCAGCCATTCAGAAGAGGGCCTGTTTAGGGCACAGCCAATCAGATGAGGGCTGGTTTGGGGCCCAGCCAATCAGAAGAGGGCTGGTTAGAGCCCTAGGGCTGGTTTAGGGGCCAGCCAATCAGAAGAGGGCTGTTAGAGCCCGGCCAATAAGATGATGGCTGGTTTAGGGCGCAGCCAATCTGATGAGGGCTGGTTTAGGGCCCAGCCAATCAGAAGAGGGCTGGTTGGGGCCCAGCCAATCAGAAGAGGGCTGGTTAGAGCCCAGCCAAACAGATTAGGGCTGGTTTAATGCCCAGCCAATCAGATGAGGGCGAGTTTAGGGCACAGCCAATCAGAAGAGGGCTGGTTAGAGCCCAGCCAATCAGATGTTGGCTGGTTTACGGCCCAGCCAATCAGATGAGGGCTGGTTTAGGTCCCAGCCAGTCAGACGAGGGCTGGTTTAAAACTAAGGTCAATAATGGGGCTATATACAGCTTTGTCCTAACTTGTGTCACATTTGCCATTGATAATGAAAGGTACGTCATATGTGTCTGAGCAAATGGTCTTTTTGTGCTAACACAAACATTAAATGCCATTGACAATGAAAGGAGCAGAGCAGCCGCCTCTAAGATGACAGATGGACTCACGTCGCTGCAGGGGGAAACGTTTACGGTTTCACTTGGATCACATCACAGAACGCTGGTAACGCATGTGCAGTAACTATAACGGCCTTACTGAATGGGAAACGGTAACTAGTTAGCTTACTAGTTACAGCAAAAAGTAGTTTCTTTACGTAACGCCTTAGGTTAGGGCCACCGAGTGGCGCGCTTACAAGCTTGTAGGTCTGCTATTTTTGAAAAATCGACTGACACAGAAACATAGCTTTTTCAGAAAACTGTCAGGATGTAGAAGACATTTTTAGAATCTGATCTCAGGTCAAAATGGGTTAACGAGAATTCTGTTGGGAACATAATACTTTTCAGTGGCATAACGTTTAAGCATAATAATCCATAACGGCCCCCTTCCTACTACACTTACAATAATACTGCTAATCCCCAAGGTGCACACGTGTTCCTTTATGTTACCTATGATGAAAAATGCTGTAGATAAAATATATATATATCTGAGAGTAAAAAGCCATTTTCTGTGTGCTTTTGAGGCACTTACAGGGCTGTTGGGAGTCCTGGGCCAGGCGGGGCTGTTAATACTATCGCTGTGCTCTGCATGACAGGAGGACAGTCCAGCAGAGCTGGGGGACATGATGGGGGACGGGGCGGGGTGGGGCTGGGACAGGGGACAGTGAGAGCTGTAGCCGTCCTGTGGCAGGGGACAGGAGGACAGGGAATACAAATGTGCTCACACACATGTAGGACCACCTCTAGGGCTGGGCTGTCACGATTACAACATTTAAGTTGATGATTAATTGCCTTTTAGGCATCATGTGCCTAAAAGGCATCATACTCAAAAACTGCACAGGGCACATATGACAAATGACTTATACATTATTGACATATTGAATTATTGAATTATTTTATACATTCCCAAAAATATGTACAAATAGGTGATGTACAAGCTTACAAGGCGTCACTAAGTGACACGTTGTACGCTTGTAGATCTGCTATTTGGGGGAAATGTCTGAAAATGTATGAACCTTTTCCAACATGAAAACAATTACGATTATGCAGAATAATTGTGATTATATTAAGTAATTGCAATTGGGCGATTATGTAATAATTGTGACAGCCCCCACCACACACACACACACAGACACACACACCACGCAGACACACAGTATCAAGGCAGAAAAGCGGCCAAACCATTCCTAAAGCTAGGTTAGTGTTCAGACGAACACAGCCAAAGCAGGAGAGACAGGTGTACACCACGCACAACATTGTCAGGTTATAACCATGTGCCACACAGAGCAGTACGGATTGGAACACATCATCCATACATGTAATGGAGTAAGGTGTGCAACAGCTAATACAAATAAATCAATAATAAAATTAAGATCTGATGATATGCTATTGTCAGCTGCTGTTTACAACCGTTGTACAATAAAGTATAAAATAGGAGTTTGAATGAGACTAATCGATTCACTCGATTTAGTTTTCTTTTTTAAAGTAATCGACAAGGATGATCGCTCAGAAGATAAGGGCATAAGTCCCGATTCCGAATAACGAAGTCATTCAGAAAATCAGACATAAATGGCTGGATGCAGAATGATGACTGTCCAGAGACAAGATCAATAAACACATCTACTGTAGTATCAAAACACAGCTCCAGGCCTCTAATCAGCACCGACATCACAACACAAAGCAGGACAGCAAGTGTCACACGTCACCTGCTCTACTGAAAGCAGTCGCATGTCACTGAACCTATAGATGGATTGCTTCTATAGTATTGTAAAATAATTATATCTTAATAAATTTTTGCTTATTGCGTTATCATTTCAGTTTTTAGCATTATTGTACTGTAACTCTGCACTTTTTGCAAACGGTTAATAAATTATTCAATCAATCAAAAACCCTATTTAGAGCAGGGGTTACAAACGTTAATGCTCAAGACCCACATTTGAAACATTGATTTAGAGAAACCAAGACATTTAACGGAAGAAAATTGACATTCTCAAAACATTGCAGACAGTCGATGGTTATAACTACGGTATTCCATAATTTATACTAGCTCAGTCAATACGGCATGAGTCCAAATATTTAGAGTAATATTGGCCTCATTATAAAGCGAACGTCTTCTTTCGGGAACTGCATTTAACTTAAAGTGAGCCATCATCGACATTTGACTTGCTTTATTCACCCTTCATTTCTCACGGAAAACTGTGTGAACAGATAATATTTAAACTGACTTATTCAGGCAGAGCAGGTCACAGATCGACACAGTCCTTTGAAAGACACCCATCCTAGCACCGCATCCCCGATCAAACTACACCTTCTCTATTGGATAACGAGGCCAGGGTTGAGAGAAGGAATGCACACAGAGCCCAAAAATATAAAGTGAGTTTTCCCACGTCCGGATACAGTCTTAACCCATTTAGACCTGAGGACGCATCTGTGTCATATTATAGCTTTTAACCCATTTTGGGGCGGGAACCCCTTTTGGTGTTTTAACTAAGCATTATGTTGTACTTTAGCTATTGAAAAATAGCAGATCTACAAGCTCATAGCGCGCCACCGAGTGGCGCGCTATGAACTTGTAGGTCTGCTATTTTTGAAAAATCGTAAAAATGCGGCACAAATCTTTGAATATATATTCTTTCAGAGCGAACGTTTTTTTTATTTCGACGTCAGGCCTGAATGGGTTAAAGGTAGCAGAGGAGAGACGCTGGGGAAGCAACTTGAAACCAAACTCAACGCGTGTGTGTGTGTGAGGAGAAACAAGACAAGAGGTGGGAACAGAAAGGAGTGGGTGTTCCGGAGCACGCTGTGACTTCTTTCTTGGTTTTATGGAGATGGTGGTTATTTTTGGTACGTGCCTTTGTCAACTCTCGAAACTCATTGAAACATCAGGCGACGCGTGAATGTACGTCAGCGAAGCACACGAACATGTAACGCCTCAGACTCACGAAGCACACAAACACGCAACAGCTCAAACCCCAGCGGTAAAAAGGATCCCATTTCTGAGCCCTCTTCCCGGTTTCAACATCCAGTATTACACTTTGTGGCTGTCGGCTGGAAACCTTGTATGTCCAAAACAGTCACTTTTCAGGAAATGGAAACGATGGATCCAGTGTACTTATTGAGTCACAGGCTCTTGTTGATACTTTTCATTTGTTAAATATTTATAAAACCCACAGATGGAAATAGACTGCAAAGGCTCACGTGGATCGGTTATTTTCGCTACTCTCTACGCAACACTATTGTAGGGCATTCATTTAGGAATAAATATAAATCGTTGAAATATGAACCTGGAGATACCGGGTTTCTGCCCGACAGCAACGACTTTACGTTACTTTTCCCCTATTTGTAATTAAAGAAGCTGCGTTTGTCGCATTTTGTTGTTTGCATTCGTCAAACACATGCTGTTAAGGGCATGCGCAGAGGGAGGCGGGGAACGGGGAAGCAAGGATGATTGACAGGGGAAACAGCCAGTCTGATTGGTTAATAGATCTGGAGGAACTTACCTTGGGTTTGGGTGGGTCTGATTTGGGTGGTTCTGATTTGGGTGGTTCTGATTTGGGTGGTTCTGCGTTGAGGGCGTTTCCCTCTTTATTTAGGTCCGCCCTCTGCTTGGGGTCCGGAGGACCGCCCATCCCCTCTGGTGACATCATCATGGGCCCTGGATAGTGTAAATTAGACCTCAACTTCATAATAATAACAACTAGAACTGCACTCTATCGAGTGCCTACTTATTATGCCTTTACCTAAGTACTGTCGACCGCTACGAACTTTAAAATCTCAGCCTCTCTGTAAAACATTGAAATTAATTACGAAGGTACTTATGATATGTTTCAGTATTGTTTGGGTAACGGGTAACGTATGTATGTATACATGTATGTAAGTTGAAAGTACTATACTGTGGTCGGCTGGCTTTTTTATGCGTATGCTCAGAGGTAAATATACTGATGTTGATGGTGACGTAATTAAGATATGGATCAATGCCGGGTTATAACTGGCTTTGGATAGTGACGTAATAAAGATAGGTTTCAGATTACATACATGTATACATATACTGTACAGACATTACCTATAATTCACCAGACCCTGAAACATATCCTAATTACGTCACCATATCTTCATTATGTCACCATCAACATCATCTAAATCTTCCAGTTTTCTGAAATAAATATTTTCACGATTTTTCAAAAATAGCAGACCTACAAGCTCGTAGCGCGCCACTCGGTGGCGCGCTATGAGCTTGTAGATCTGCTATTTTTCAATAGCTGATTTACAACATAATGTTTAAAACACCAAAAGGGGTTCCCGCCCAAAATGGGTTAACTCTGCGAAGACATTTGGTGCAAAGGAAAATCCCAGCGGACCTATAGTATAGACTCCAATCAACTAAGTGTAAAAGGGCTTAAAGGGGAGTTCTGCAGGAAGCAGGACGAGACAGAGTGACAAATAATAATAAAAGAAAATAAATATTTTTTTTGCACAATTTAAGAAGAGCTTTAGCGTTTGACTGGCCGTGCGGTTAAAACACTGAGGAACGCTCAGTATGGAGTTTATTTATTTATTTATTTTCTATACTTCCATTGGTCAATGGATTAAGGTCGTGGTATTACGGTAAGAATAGAGGTTGTCCGGAACGCCCCTTTAAGTGGAGGTCATTGAACTAAAACAAGATGAAGGGATACTACCAAAGATAGTTAATTTAGGAAGATAGTACATCCCGATTGGAGACGATTGTTTTCACGAGACATGGTACACAAATCCTACAAATGGTCTCCTAAGTGGGCGTCAGACGGAAAATCTCACGGACGTCCTGTTTACTGGTGCTAGATCCCACGAGTGTGTGTTGCTGGGACAGAGAAAGGTCGATAATAAAGTAGATTTTCTCCTGATTTGCCTCTCTAAATTTCAATATGAAAATCTTGGGAATATTGTGTGGCTTGTGACGATCGGATCCAATATTTAGTTCAGTGACCATGGAGCTAAAGAATAGTTCAGAAGCTGTGTTCACCTTCACTCTTCCATTGGGTAACCTGCTTCCCATCTCCTAAAAATCTTGCCATTTCTGTCTTGGGTCCGACTACTACTAGCGGCCTTACCTGATGGTGGGGCGTTGTAGTGTGGCCCCTGGGGAGTCATCCTCCCGGAGTTGGTTCCTGTCTGCTGGCTGTAGGGGGCGCCTCCTCCCATCGGCCCCATGCCTGGGTAGCTACCCTGCCTGAACACCAACAGACAACACAGTCAAAAACTGAAATGACGATGACTCATATGTCCAGCTGTGCCGTCAGAGAGGAAGCAGAGGGTTACGGTTCAAGTTGACATGGCAGCCGTGCAGTTAGTGCGGTCATCACCACATCTGAAAATGCAACAAGGTGGGGTGGGGGGGGGGAGAGAGAGAGAGAGAGAGAGAGAGAGAGAGAGAGAGAGAGAGAATCTGGGAAAAAAAGAAAGTCAAGCACATAAGTAAATCATAAATCATCAAATCCTAAGAAAAAGAAACAAGCAACGCTACTCAAAGAGCAGAATTGAACACAGCAATTTATCAACGAGTTAGTTGGAGAGGAGAGGAGAGGAGAGCTTGCGGTTAGTTAGTCAGTCCATCCTGTGTGTCAGTGATTCAGCTGCAGCTCAACAGTTCTATCAGTAGTTCCGTTAGTACTGTATAAGCATAGTATAGTGCAGAGCCTGGCAGGCACAGGGATTAACATCTGATACTGTGTCAAAAAGCCGCTGTAAGAAGAAATGAAAAGGAATCATTAAAGGAACCATACCTTAATTATTGCACGACTGTTTTACATTACTGCTGATAATTATTTCTGGTAGTGTGTTTTGGAGCTCATCTTTCCTTCGCAAAAATGCATCAGCGGTTCCTTAACTAGAGGCTCTCCTCTTTCATATTCATGCTACGGCTATATTTGCATATTTGCCGAGAATGTCAGACTACACCAGCACCGCTTGAATCTACCACATTGCTTATGAAAGCAATAATACTGAATGGCAATAGGTACAAAAATGCCAATGAGAAGATATATCATATATATACTTATATATTGCAGAGTACGCTGTATATATATATACTTATATAGATCTGTATATTTCTTTATCATATATAATTATTATTTATTTATTTATGAGGCGCTAGACCCACCAACTTCTGGCTTTTGTGTGTGACGTCAAGTGGCAGCCATAAAGGTGCCCCTCACTTCACACAAGTGTGATTTTTGACGGTTTGTCTTATTCATGCCGTTTTAAGCATGCCCCCAGTGACGTCATGTGGCAGCAAAATCTACTTTTTTTTTTTTGCTTTAACCACGCCACAGTGGCCGCCCCTCACTTCACCTTTTTTATATTATGATTTTGTGTATCTTTATATTAATAATAATACTTCATTTATTGTTGTGTAGTAACAATGTGTCTGCCAGGCTCCTCCTGTAAAGACTAAAAGCCCCCCACACCTACCCATAATGCTCTGGGGCAGGCAGAGGCGCCGCGGGGGGCCCCCCCTGAGCACCGCTAGTCTGCTGCTGTTGGGAGGAGGGGTGGGGGTGGTGGTGATGGGGGTGGTGGGGTTGAGAGGAGGGGGGAGGAGGAGGAGGAGGAGCAGCAGGGTGGTGGTGGTGAGGGTGGTGAGGGTGGGGATGATGGGGCGAAGGAGAGAGCGTAGGGCGCGCGCCCGGCCAAGGCTGCTGCTGCTGGTTGCTGGAGGGATAGACCGGGGAGCGCGCGTAGGGGGGCCTGTAGGAAAGAGAGGGGAGGGGGGTGAGGGGAAGGGAAGGGATGTCGGGAGGAGGGGTGAGGGTGTGCAAAAAGTGAAACAAAAATTGTAAACGCTTTTCAAAATTGAATCTTTAATGAATACGATATGCAAGTAGGCCTGTCACAATTATTGAGGGGCGCTAGCCCCTCCTATTTCCAGCTTTTAGTGTGTGTCCGCAAACTTTGTCCTACACAAAAATTAAATTCCCATGAATGACAATGAATGGAGAATTTTACATCATAGTGTACTGTAAATTTTACGTCAGGATCAAATTACGTCAAATTTTACGTCATAGTTTAAACACAAACATTGTGTAAGACAAACATTGATGACGAAGGTGAGGACACAAATTTGTGATTGGCCGGAATGAGATGATGTATTGTACGATGATAAGAGCGCCCCTTATCCTTACCCCTTACACGGGTGTGATTTTTATAACATAATAATCGCCTAATCGCAATTATTTGCATAATCGTAACGATCAATTCAAGTTTTCACAAAATAGTGGAAATAGCCGATCTGCGAGCTCAAAATTAAATCATGTAAGTGAATTGTTATATCTGTCTTGTGCTGCCTAGAATCAAAAATAAATTATTTTTTATTATTTATTCATAAATAATTCATAATGCGCCAATGTTTAACGACAGAAACACAATTAAATAGTTAATCGCAATTATCTGTGCGACAATAACCGTCAAGTAAAATGTCAGTCGTGACAGCCCTGTAAGAAAACGAAAACACATCATCTGCTTATTATTACTATGCATTGCAGTGCATTAAAACATTTCCATGCATGTACTGTATGTCTACTGGTTGTGCCATTGTCCCAATAATTACATTATTAGGGTAATAACTACCCACCCTTCTTTCACAAGAGAAAACCAATTGACAAAAATATGGAGGTAACAGCAGTACACATGTAGGAGCGCTATTGTTATAGGCTACAAACTAAACTATGTGATGTTCTTGCTTACTGTAAGTCGATCTGAATTAAGAGCATCTGCTAAATGCCTAAATTGTAAACTGAACACCTACGTACCATTATCTCCTGCAGTGTCAACTATCTCCAATATTTGTTCCAACACTGATGTTGTCAAACATCTTTTTATGTAAAAAAAGAAGAAATTCATAGCAAATGGCTAAAGGGTGAAATTGATCAATAGTCCCGTTTGAATGAGCTGCAGACCTACGTACAGTATGTAGAGAAGGTACAGGATATCGTCTGTCGGGTGGAAACCTCATAAGTCCAAAACTGTTAAAATAATAATAAAAAAAACAGATATACAAGCTACAAATGTGTCACAGCGGGTTTCAAGCGTGTGGATCTGGTACATTTGATGCACTTGTGTGACGCTGCAGTATGATCAGGTAGGGCTTTAATTTACGGAAAAAACACAATAAGTTAGAATATGGAGATAAGAGGTTTCTGCCCGACAGCAACCATACACATGCTTAAGCCCAAACATAACCTCACCTGGCCTGCAGGGAAGAGGAAGTGGACGAAGAGTTATTGACCCCTGGCATGGCGTTGTTGATGGAGCCCGTCTCGGGAGGCTTGCGGCCGACGGCGTTGGGCGCCGGAGGCCTCATGCCCTGTCCCGCGGACTGAGGCATACCGGGGGAGGTGGGCGCCACGGTGGTACTGGGTCCTCCTCCTCCGCCGGGGTACGGGCGCCCGGCCGCCCCGCCAGCTCCGGGACCCGGACCCTGGCCTCGGCCCCCCGGCGTGGAGCCGCAGGGCTGCCCGGGCCCCTGGCCGTGCATGGGGCTCCCGGCGTTCATGCCCAGGCTGTTGGCCACGCCGGGGGCTCCCGGACCGCTACTGTAGTTGGCACTGGGGGCCCCGCCGTAGTGAGGTGGGCGGGGGTAGTTACCTGGAGGAGAGGGCACGAGATGGGGATTAGAGGGAGGGTTAGGAGAGGTGACCCATGTTGGTGCCGCGGACCAATTATTTGTAAATATGTAGTCTCGCGTAGCCAGACAATATGCTTAGATGATTTCTATTTATATTAGAATACATTTGCGCGGCCTGGGCCGTGGCTCAGCGGTCCAGGCACCTTGGCTGGTAATCCAGTCTGGCAGTGTGCCGCGGGTTCGACTCCCGATCCCGACGGCCTTTACTGCATGTCACCCCCCATCTCTCTCCCCATTTCCTGTCAGCCTAGCGTCTGTCCCTCCATAAAAAAAATATAAAATAAAGGCGAAAGCCACAAAAACAAACATTAAAAAAAGAAGGAAAAAAATACATTTGCGCGACTTCCTTCATGCATAGAAGGAAGCATGAGGCCAGTCCGCTGCCCCCCCCCAGGTTGGCAGAGGAAGTGTAGCGCCCAGGATTACATTAGATAATTGACACTGGGTGAAAAAATGGGTTGCAAAAATCGTGGGATAGCATTTTTTGAAAAAACAAATACAATAAAATAAATCTAATAATTACCAGAAATAAATAATAATGAAAAAAAAAGGTTTAGAACCACCTCACAACATGGCGTGAAGACAAGCGTTGAGAGCTTGTAGATCTGCTAGTTTCACTAGTTTGGGAACCACTGTTCTGGGTTCTCCAGGTCTAAATCCTTTGAGCAGCACTGCCCACAATTATTTTCCAGTTGTCAGTGTTTTATTCCTGAGCAGCATTACTGATAACAATGACTGATGGTGATACAGTAGATGGAGACGCCAAGAATATCAACAGGGTAATACATTTATCACCTGATGAAATTTGGGACAGGTTCCAAAAACAATGTCTTTGGTCACTACAAACCTAACCCCCATGTACTTCAGTTGACCAGGGTCCCCTAAGGTGATGCCCTCCTTTGTCCTTCTATAGCATATCACTTTGTGTCATGTAGCCGGTCCACAAGCTCTTTTAGATCTGCTTCGACAAATGTTCGCCTATTTTTTATGTCGTGCCCAGAAGAATAGAGACACTAGGATTCATGTGGTTTGACATACTAGCTATAATCGCAGTTCAAGGCGGTTTCAAGACAAACAAACAAAAAGTCTCTGTCGTTCTTTCGGTCACCCTTACAACACACCCCCAACCCTCTCTCCCGCCTTCCAGTCGCTGATAGCTAGAACTGAAGCTATGCCAGCCTCTGTTTTACGCATAATTACCACTCTGATTTCCCATCCTGTCTCGCTGCAGCAGCAGCTGCTAGCCTGGGAGAGATGTGCGCAGCCTGAGTGAGTATTGCCTCATGTTGTTCTGCTTCTCGCACTCCCTGGGGAGTATAGCAGCCCCACAGCCGTCTCATCTCGCTCCGTGTTGCACAGTCAAAATCTACCGGTTGCTGTTAGAATTTGGCTTCTGAAGCATGTAGTAGTTGCCCCACACAATTATGGACACACACACGCGCAACGTCAGCCATCACCACTAGATATGATTATTGGTATAATTAAGTACCGTGTCTGCGATGCTGAGCAGGCTGTTTTAAGGTGGCAGTGTGAAACACGGCCTTGGGCTATGTTTGTTGGTACGGTTTGATTTCTGGACAGCAAAACAGGCTGTTTTGTCAGCTGAGCCTGTCCCCCCCGTTGGTCTTCTGTTGCTGAGGTAGACCGTAAGGTCATTATATGTAATATTGCGGACGCCAGACGGTGTTGGATTACTTTGGAGGTAGTGTGGTGGTCGACGAGAGATTTGACCACTACTGAGAAAATAATTTGTCCTCTGTAAGGTCTCACAGAGAGTCTCTAATTCAACCAAAACATTGTGTTTTTTGGCCCAGTCCGTCTACATCGAATCAAAATCATTTATCTTTAGCGTGTGGTGCTGAAGGGAACTAGTGGTCCATCTCTGTATCTGTCCCCTAAAAAGGTAGAAAAATCACTTGTGCTGCAACACCAACCACAACTGGAGCTGCCAAGTGCATACAGTGAACCACAAGGCCAAGCACTGTTGCCAACATTATCACATCAACGATCTGTAGGGTGTAGGCATTGTTCAAGATGCATGCATATCATTGTAGCCCATTGTAAAGGAACTATAGAAGCTAGGTGCGCTCACGTCTAACGCCACGCATCCGTGTTGTTTCTATGGTGTGTCCGGGTGAGAGAGACACACACAAACCGTACATTTTCAACAAAGGCATCGATGTGACTTTTGCCACTGACCGTGTTGTTTTTTCTCCGTGAATAAGAGAGAGATGACGTAGAGCAAGGATAGAGAGAGGTAGGGAAAGTACAGGGAGAGGGTGCATCACTGCAGTTCTAGGAGAGCCCCGCTGTGATGTGTCAGTAGAGCCACCAAGCGGGGTTGGAAACGCAGAGGTGAAAGCAGTGGCATTACTGGCATATCACGGACACAAAGCTCAGGCGTGAACAGCACTTCCGCATACTCCACCAGAACTGCGCGCAAAGCTGCGATAACATTTGCGTTGTGCTTATTTGCATTGTGGGCGTGGAATTCTCTAGAATGTAATAATAGATGGAGGAAAGCAACTCCCACTCACACTACCACTCCCATTACACTAAGACTGACAATTAAGACAATGGCTGCCAGCATCTTGGAAGCAGGAGTGGGGGAGACGTCCGGGCCGGGTACACATCGCTTATCCATCGCTACATGGGGGATCTCGGGAGATGGCATCAATAGGTGAAGACCTGTTACGGATGGTCCCTGCTGATCCGCCTACACACTGGGGTCAGCTGCTTCAACTCATCCATGATTGATGTAAAGTGGGTCTTGGCAGACAACGCAGCATGCAAGTACGGCGAGTCTGTGCAGACTGCTGAACATATAATTACCACCTGCCCCCTATACATCAGAAGTCAGCCTCTTCTCGACCGAGGAGCAGAGACGAGGGCATGGCTACGCAACACTGAAGTAGTAAGAAGAATGGATACGTTTTCCATTACCATTTTCAGATGTGTAGGCTACTACAGTATATGTGGAGGTGGATTCAAGCCAGTTAAGTCTAACAATGGCATGGCTACCCTGTGCAAATGAAAAAGTACTTCAAGTTACAGTAATTAGCCGCAGAGTCTCGTTTAATGGAGCGAGTGTCACTCCCATTTATGTATTATGTGAAGCCAATACCTCGACTCTGGCCGTTTCAGTGCAAACCTTGATTTCAGCTCATTTCAACAAAACCACTATATGGTAGGAGGTGCATTTCTTTCTTCTTTTTTCTTCTTCTTTTTTTTTACAACCCCAGATGGTGCATCTGCTCTCAATGGCCCGGTGTTCTTCTCTTAACGGATAGTTACATCAGATCCTGCGTGCTTCCCATCATGCTTAGCACCAGCTTGTTGCTAGCAGGCGTGAGCAGTGAATTGCCTCATGCCCCCAATGCCCCACAACATGTACCACCAGCCCATCCCCAGCACCACAACATGTACCACCAGCCCATCCCCAGCACCACAATGGGCTGGTGGTACACGTTGTGGGGCATTGTGGTGCTGGGGATGGGCTGGGCTGGTGGTACATGTTGGGGTGCTGGGGATGGGCTGGTGGTACATGTTGTGGGGCATTGGGGTGCTGGGGATGGGCTGGTGCTACATGTTGTGGGGCATTGTGGTGCTGGGGATGGGCTGGTGGTACACGTTGTGGTGCCCATCCCCAGCACCACAATGTCCCACAACATGTACCACCAGCCCAACCTCAGCACCCCAGACGTCCTCTCTGTGACTCCCTGCTAAATACAACACAAATAGGAGGGAAGGACATAGAAAACTATGACGGGAAATGTCAGAGGAAAACCAAGTATAAACTAAATAAAAACTAAACTATGATGACTAAAATTAAGACTAAATTATATTGACAATCTTGTCAAATAAAAATGAGACTATAATGTTAGGGAGGGACTACCGATAAGTAATTTTATGCCTGGTTGCATGCTAAAAATGGCAATTACAAAATTACAGTCCTACACTTTTTATTTCCTCACAAGTGCAGTAATGCAAACGTGAGAGTGCGTGTGTGTTTGTGTGCGCCGATGGCGTTGGGCACGTGCGAGTGTGTGTGTGTGTGCACGTGCGTTGTGCATGGCAGGCCTCAGTTCTTAGCAGCAGGCAATGCTCAGTCAGTATACCCAGGCATTCATCATAGCACACAAGATGGATTACCATAACAACCAAGTGAAAGTGAAGCCCAATTCCGACGAGCGCGCACATGCGCTCATGCACGCGCGCGCACACACACACAGTTGGTTCTTGCCGTCAGCTGAAACAACAGTGGATTGTTGATGAATGGAGAGATCCTGGCTGTCGGCTCGGCTCCATTAGTTCAGAGCTCTGAGTCATGGACAAGGTCTCATAGAGGAGGCTGCATGGAGCTCTCTGCCTCCTGCTCTGATGAAGACCTTTACACAACAGTTAGGACTGGTCTGAATCCTGACAGACATTAGGTGGAGAAGCTTGAGTAGTTAGTCTCCAGTAGAAGACTGTGAGAGATATATATCTCCGTGTGGGGGTCACCAGAAGTTCCAGACCCACAGGAACGCTCCCAGGGTGCCGGCACGGTTCCGGCGAGCCGGCCCGCGTCCGAAACGGTTGAGAAATTACAGAGTTACCGCGTGGGGGCCCCCGGGGGCCGCCGGAACATCCAGACCCCCAGGAACGCGGCCAGGGGGCCGCCCCGGTTACGGCGAGCTGCCCCGCGTCCGAAATGGTTGAGAAATGACAATGTTACCATGTGGGGGTCCCCAGAGGGTCCCTCTACTGTACTGTCACTGTACTGTAACACCCGGAATCCTCATACAGTTAATATGTTTAGTTAATATGTGTTAGGCTGCACAACAGGGACACACAAATCTGTCTATAGGAGTGGTTGCACCACTCAAAAACAAAGATTCTACTAATTAAACCTTGAGCATTACATTTCGTGATTACATTCCCAGCCTTACCCGGGGGTCCGTACTGTCCGACTTGGGGCCCGTACGGAGGTCCTCCCTGCTGGTAGGAGGCGGCATGGTGCATGGGTGGCCCCGGGGTAGGGTGAGGGGACATGGGGGGTCCGGACGACTGGGGGGCAAACTGGGGCCCTGCTGGGGCGTTTCGCTGGATGGGAGCGGGAGGGAAGCCTGCATGGATACAGAAAAAAAAACATACCAGATCAGCTGTGTTGTGTGTGTTCAGGACGGGAACATGTGTGCGTGCGTGCGTGCGTGTGTGTGTCCAACAATGGACATAACACCCGCAACAACGGATATACTGTAATAGTCTGCGTGCCTGTTACAGTGATAACTGTTACAGTGATAACTCGGGAGTCAGGACAGCCTGGCCTCAGTCATATTTGCCCGACTGACTGGCCACCGATACAATTTTGTCAATTTATTTTATACTTTTAGATTATTATTATTATTGTTTTTTCTGCATTTATTGATGGTACACACTACACAGTGACATATGCTTAGTCATCACATTTGCCTGATTTTCAATACAAAAATTGAAAATCGTTCTTTTCGGCAAGTGACGCCATCATCTTGCGAGTCTAACTTGGGGCGTATGAGTGCATTTTCAGTTCCAGATGTTTGTGGTCTTATCTGATGAAGGCGTCCTATTCTCATTCATCTGAGCTGAGCCGATGTGACAGCAGACCATACATCACCACAGACTATAATGGAGAGACTGCTGTCTATTGGAATGTGGAATCATTATTACATGTGATAAAAATAATACGAAGCGCAGCCCTATTACACTGAAGCTGCTCTCCACGCCAGGCATTCTTACTCTTGAACCCGCTTTTCCCCCATAAGCAATTCTACCCTGGTGTTCCTAGTTACCATACAGTAGGTGGAAATGTTCAAAAATAGCCTCTACTAACTCGTTGTGAGCTTGTAGATCACTTAACCAATTAAAACCGAGAAAGCATCTGTGTCATTAGAGATTTTAGTGTTGGTTGTTCAAAAATAGCAGATATACAAGCTGCACTGCGAGCTTGTACATCTGCTATTTTTGAAAAATCCTGAAAGTGTGATAATTACCGATTGAAAAGGCATTTGTAGTATCGGTCTCAGGTCCACTATAGGGTGTGAGGGATGGGTGACAAATTCCAAATGTACTGGTACTTTGTCAATTAATTTAGCTTTCTCTCTCCATTCTGTCATAAACTATAGTAAAACCAAACCAAAACAGGGCGGCGGTGGCTCAGGGGGTAGAGTGGATGGATGGTAACTGCAAGGTTGCCAGTTCGAACCCGGGCTCGGAGTTGGTGTCGAAGTGTCCTTGCACTATATATTTTTTGACGTGCCAATATCTGCCATTGAGCCCCATTGTGAAATTCTCAAATTTGAAAGCACTATATTTCTAAAACTATGAAACATTTCAAAGATTTATTTTCAGGCTAACCTAAATAGGTTTGAATGGGGTTTCTAGGTGTACGACTGTACGTATGTAGGACTAGTAGCATGGCAAAGTTTGTGCTATTGCCATTGAGAATGCATTGGGCATTTAAGTTAAATACGGGGGGGACATATTTTGACAGCAGAAACTGCCTGTCATAATTTCTCCCCCCTCCCTATTCCAAAGCCCCCCCAGGTACATTATATATTTAAACTATTTTCAGCAATGGTACACTTATTTTTTCAGTGGGTAGATCTTGTTGAGCTGGTCATTTTGAAAGTAGATCTCACGTCATAAATGTGTGGGCACCCCTGGTTTAAACTCTATGTACTTCAATGTATGTCAAATAGCTAAAACAGACAATCTAAATCTAAAAAAGGTTTAGATTGGCTGTTTTTGCAGAATGTTCTATTTTTGCCAAAACCTTTTGCAGATTTTTATTTTCTCAATCATGTTGTACTCTCTCCCTGAATACACATTATATAATGTTGTTCTATTCTTCTTCTATTTTGGGCTACCATGACCTGGTCAGAATGGGAACGCCACGGTCCATGCGGTTCCGTGGTTAAATGAGCCGTCTGCCCATTGTCTGCTCGTATTACTCCATGGCCACACACCAAAGCCACTCGGGACGAGAGAGAGTATCAATTAAATGCCTAAAATATAAACATACGTGTCACAGGTGCAATCAAAAAGTGATTCACGTTGACTTAAATCCAGATACCATCATACCAATAACGACCGCCTGCTTTCACAGAGGAAAATCAGCCTTGTCCAACAGACTAGCCGGCTGGCTGGATATGTGTTATTAGTCATAGTGCTCTCTCTCCGGGCGGCAGCGCTGCTGCAGTCACAGACGGAACACTGGACCGCCACAGAGGTAGTGACAGACACTACAGACAGGACCTGATGTCACACACTAGCCATGTGAGACACAAAGCCAGGCCTCCACCACGACAAGCTCCTCCCTGCCTGCGTGTGACACTTTTAATAATAATATCTGGGATTTATATAGCGCTTTTCAAAAGTACTCAAAGACGCTTTACATGTGAGGGGGCCAGGGTAGAGAACATAGAAAAGGACGACTTTGTTAGCAATGGAAACGAATAAAAGATACAAATTAAAAGCAATAAAAACACTACAAGTAACAAGTTGAAGTGTGTATTCCAATCCAGAGGGAGGGGGCAGCCACAGAGAAAGCCCCGTCACCCCCGGTTTTGCGCTTGCTCTTTTTGGGGACCTCAAGGAGGTCGGCATCACTGGACCTGAGGGAATGGGATAAGACATGTAGGTGGGTGGTGTGTAAGAGACTCTTTGACGGTAACCAACTCCACTAGTGTGTCAACCAACTCCTCCAGATTGTGTGTACTACTTAGCCGTGTGTAATGAATCAACTTGGATGTTGTGCAGCCATCTCTTTCACAGTGTGTATCCATCTCCTTGATGGTGTGTAACTAAGTCCTGGACGGTGGGAAATTAACATGGATGGTTTGTAAGGTCTGTAACGAACTCTCGCGTAGCAAGACAACTAATCCACAATCTCTGAATGCTATACAGTCTGTAACTAACTAAATTAGACTAACTTAGACGAGCACAGTATGTGCGTGCATGTGCACGCGAGTCATGATGAACGAGCACCGCCGCTGTTGAGTATTGGCCGCTGGAGCTGCAGTACCTATGTATGGCCAGCATGTCCATTTAGCTTCAATGCTTCCTCTCTGTGTCCGGGGCTTGCCACAGAAATGTTTCTGCTTTTGCATGTGATGTGACAGACAAGACAGCGCACTTGACATTTCATTTCATTTAAATGTATTCCTCATACAAAGATGCCATTGCCCTGTATCTCAAATGGTCAAATAAATATTTCATTAAGGAATATAATATGGCTTTTGTATTCTTTCTGTATATCAGCAAAATGTCGATTTTCTATTTTAGACATTGAGGGAAATTAATTTTGTCAGATAAAAAAGAAAAAAAAAGGAGCGCCACTTATCAACTAACCGGTTAATCGATCGATAAGTTATCAATTATCAATGAATTAATTAATTCCCATCCCTATAGCTACAGTAACTTAGACGGGGTGTTAACTAACTTAGATGTGAGTCACTAACTTAGACAAGCTGTTCCCCCGTTTCCCCAGGATAAGTAAAGCTTGAAATGGGTCATTCTCGTTGTGAAAGAAAACTGCTTAAATCTGCTCTAATCCGAGACCGCCTTGGAAACATGAACGAGCAAAGTCAATATTAATGCTCTCTCTCCCTTCCCTCGACCGCCCATGTCCAGGTGGTGCTGTCTGGCCTAAAGCTGGAGGGAAGGTTTATCTGGGTAGGGGAGGTGGTGCCGACAGCTGGACAGGGGTATCAAGGCCAGGCAGCAGATCTGGAGGCAATCTGTCACACAGCCTGTATTGTGAGGCTATGGAAACCACCAGTGGAGGAAAGTACATTTACTTAAGGTACTGTACTTAAATATAATTTTGAGTAATTCCAATTTTCAGTCATACTTTTACTCCATTATTATTATTTTGAAAACTTTAGTTATTAGTTACTTGTACAGCAAGGTAAATCCTGCTCTGGTGACAGCAGACTGCTGGGCGAGCAGCAGTGGGTCAGATCAATATATGGATGAATTCTGTACTGGCCATATATGGAGCATGTCTTGAGTGTACAGGGTTTGATGAGGTCAGATCAACATATGGAATGTCAGAACAGGTCAGCTCCATAATATGGAGCTGACCTCAAACCTCAAACCCTTGGATCTCCATATATTATATGGAGATCCAAGGGTTTGAGGTTTGAGATCAGATGTAGAGTTGCTGGACAATATTGATGGCACCAGGGATCTCCATATATGGGCTTAATATGGATGGCATCAGGGATCTCCATATATAGGCTTAATATGGATGACATCAGGGATCTCCATACATAAGGGATCTCCATCCCTGATGATGTCACATGATGTCACGAAGCATGACCGTATATGGTCATGCCTGGGGTGACCAAACAACACACAGACGGGAAATGCACGATTCCATAGTAAATGACAACAATACATACATTAACCACTTCAGCCCTTTCGTGTATTTTCAAAGGATTTGTATACATTTGAAAACCTTTGGTACGTTCACTCAAGTGCATTTTGAATTCCGGACATTTACATGTTACGGAGTAGTGCTTTATTGCTGAATTGATACGTTTACTAAAGTAAAACAATCAAGTACTTTTTCCAACACTGGAGACCACATGCACACATGCATGCACACGCGCGCACACACACACACACACACACACACACTACAGCCTATGAAAAACAGCTGAGGAGAAGCACCCACCAGTTGACTCTCTCATACATACATACATCCCCGCACCGATTCGGAGAAAGGCCTGCGAGTGTCTGATTCTATCAAATCCACCCGGCCAACAAATAGTTCACAAAAATGTGCTTTTCGTCAACGGCATACAAAAGTGATTATGAGGTAATTTATGAGGTCAGTTCAGGTCAGACACTTAAACTTAACAACTTAAACCCCATATACTTCATTGACCTAGGTCGCCCAGGGGTCTTGTACCTGGGGCCCCTCCAGTTTTTTTCTTCTACTCCAAATCTCTTCGCTGACTCTACTCGGTCTTTCAACGCAATATTATCATTCACGCGATCGCGGTGAATGATAATATTCAAAGGTTAGTGAAAACGTTCTGAATCGCTGGCAAGGGCAGCTTAGACCAGGGGTTGTCAACCTGGGGGGAGGGGGGGTCACCCCATTTTCTTTTTGGCAACTGAATGGCTGGAAATGGAAATTAATAAGAGTTTACATATAGTTTACATATAGTAGGCCTACACGGATAAACTTTGCTTAATGATTATATCTGATTTTAGTATTTATTTATCTATGTATTTTCTCTATTATTAAGGTTATTGTATAGGTCAATTTGTATTGGGGGGGGGGGGGGGGGGGGGGGGTCGCAGGACATGGCCAAGGATTCCCGGGTGTCCCCAGCCAAAAACGTTGAGAACCCCTGGCTTAGACGATGTTCTAACTCTGGCAGTCAATGAATTCCAGTTTGACTGTGTGGAGGAGGGTGGGTGCGAGGCCTACCTCTGTCCTGGGCCATGGGGGACTGTCCCAGGGAGGCATGGGACACATCGGACACACTGCCCGGGGTCTGCGGAGCCATCTGGGGCCCTGCATGGGAGAGGAAGCTTAGTGTTAACATCATACACACAGTGAGAGAGAGAGACAGACAGAGGTTCTCTGTTGATCGTCCCTTTATCTCATCATTATAGACTCAGACGCAAGAGCATTAACGTGTGTGTGTGTGCGCGTGTGTGTGTGTGTGTGTGTGTGTGTGTGTGTGTGTGTGTGTGTGTGTGTGTGTGAGACCAAACGGTCATTAAAACTAGTGTGTATCTAAGCTCTGTCTGCTGTAGTTTTGTCAGCTTTTCTGCTTTAGATACAATTACCCTCCTGTAGTCACATATATACACAAACAGCTGCCTCTGTGTGCCTTTGACATTGTCTGGGGAGGGACAGGGGGCATGGCAAGGTTTTTCCTTTATTATGGTTTCCTAGTTGGTTGTCCAAAGAAACAGTGTGTCTCTCCTGAGGGAGATAATGAGATTGGTTTAACCCATTCAGGCCTGAAAAAAATGTTTTCTAAATCATGACAATTTTCGGAAAGACTTTAGGCACATTTGAACGATTTTTCAAAAATAGCAGACCTACAAGCTATGAGCTTGTAGATCTGCTATTTTTCAATAGCTAAATTATAACAATGTTTAAAACACCAAAAGGGGTTCCCGCCCAAAATGGGTTAAGGTGTCTCACACACATATATGGGCACTGCGCACACATACAGAAATGTATCGTCACCGTCGAGTTCGTATCTCCACATGTATTTGTGTAATTTAATGCCCAACAATGTCGCGAAAAAGGTAGCGAAAATAGCCGATCAATAAGCTCACAGCGGGTTGTGTGATGTCTCAATGCTTTGTGAGCTTGAAGATCTGGCTCTATTTGTTTTACGCCATTGCCATAGATCTACGGCAAATGAAATTAATACGGCTCCCTGCCATTGCCATATATGTACGGCAATTGGTCTTTTATAGTGGTTATGAATATGATCGATCGAGTTGTGATGCTGCTTACATTAGCAGTGGGTTGCTAGGTGAATCTGTGTGGATCGGTTACTTTCGATCGCCTTTATCTCCTATTTGTAACACACTCTCCTAAGTAACATCCGGTCACAGGTTTTGGCTCCTTCAAAATAAGGGTAAAACGGGGACCAGAAACCGTTTCCTGGGGCGCCCGCTGGCCAAGTGGTCCAGGCGCATGCCACATAAAGGCTTTGGCCTGACAGCGTGTCGCGTGTTCGAGTCCCGTTCATGACGAACTTTGCTGCATGTCTCTCCCCTTCTCTCACTCCCTATTTCCTGTCTATCTTCACTTGATACTATTGATACTATCAATAAATACTATCAATAATGGCAGAAAAGCCAAAAATAATCTAAAAAAATAAATTAAAAAAAATGTTTCCTCGCATTCACAATGCTTGATTACTTGTGGGGACATTTGGCCCTAAAAAGTGAAGTGATATTAACACACACACACACACACCCCCAGTGGGACAGCAGTGAAGCCATTAGTGTGACACCGCCAGCATATACCCCGTGGAGACGACCTCCGAGTTCCACAGCATCAGCGTTTGATGCACAGCATCCATACATCCTCTCACTGTGAGCCTCCTGCCTGGCTCTCATTAGAAGGCTACAAACACACACCCGGGGGATGATGGGAGATGTGCGCCGCCTGACTGACAGGCTGGCTCCAACGGAAACAAAGGCAGCATCGAGGCCAATGTATAGGGTGTGTGTGTGTGTGTGTGTGTGTGTGTGTGTGTGTGTGTGTGTGTGTGTGTGTGTGTGTGTGTGTGTGTGTGTGTGTGTGTGTGTGTGTGTGTGTCAGCGTGAGAAATGTAGAGAGGCAAACGGCAAGAATAGCTGTGCCAGGACTCCAGGAGGTAAAATAATATTACCTCCCAACATTTCTTGGCAGAAATCGATTTTGCTGGCATCTCTCAGATGCCAAAAAACTAAAAAGAGGTTCAAGCAAATGAATCATTGAATATATACATGCACACTAACGATAAATGTATGATAATAAATGTCCCTCAAACTCAGAGGACACAAATCTCTTGTCACAAGTGTCAACAAAGAGGTATTTCACTTTAAAATACTTTTGTGAGCATTTTGTGCGTGCGTGCGTGCGTCTCATACCAGTCCCAGTAGCGGGCGATATGGGTCCGGAGCGCGACTGCCCCGAGGCGACGGGAGACCCCACGGAGGAGAGTGGCGAGGGGGAGGGGCCTGGCGCAGCCGGGAGGCGGGGCGAGACGTGGGGGGAGAAAGGCGAGGGGGCGGGGTTACTCTGCTCCCCCTGGCTCCCCCCGGAGGAGGACGAGGATGAGGAGGCGGCAGCGGCGGCGGCGGCGGCAGAGCTGGCCGCCGCCTCCGTGCCGGTGGGGAGGTCGTCGATGGAGCCCGACAGGTCCTGCAGAGGATTAGACATACACACATTCATATAGACGTTTTAGAGCAGTCGTTCTCAAACTTGTTAATGTCAAGGACCCCCAAATTGACACTTATTAGCCCGCGGACCCCCATTTAAAAGGATATGCTAGGGACCCCCATAAGAGATTTTTTTCCCCAGGCTCCAGCAGTGATTCTCAACCATTTTAATTTCATGGACACAAATTTTGACCTGCATTAGTCTACGCCCATTTAATAGCATTTCTATCTCTGGGACCCCAATTTATATTGTAAAATCAATGTTAATTTAACTCTGAGAGTGAACAAATGGAACCAAATGGACCCGTTATGGTCCATTTGGTTCCATTTGTAGTCAAGTGCGGTGCTTTTCAAGCCTTTCCATTATTCATTTGCCACTTGAGCCACTTGATGAGATTTTAGCCTCTCGTCTCACACCCCAAAACTTTTAATATTTTGTTGTCGTCGTTGGATGAGATTTTGTCCAGAATTCCATACTTTATTGATGTTAGTACCATAGGAGAGATAACGTTGACCAAAACAACATTTATTCTACATGCTCCAATTGTGTAGATTTCTTGTAAATTAAGTAATGCAGATGTTTAACAATAATTTAACTGAGAGCGTAAAATGAAACCAAATGGACCTGTAAGGTTACAGACCTGTAAGGGTCCATTTTGAGAATCACTGCACTGCCCTAGATTAGGTATCGGATCGGTACTTAGTATGGACCGATACGCAAGACATGGGGGTATCAGAATTGGTATCGGGAAGGAAGAAATAGTATTCGTACATCTCGATTATGAAAGCATTCAGCAGCAACTTGATGTTCTTCTAATTCAGTGGTTCTCATTTTCATGCCAAAACGGATGCGTTTAGCCGCTAACCCCATTTGAAATTATATTCTTTGGGCCGATCTACAAGCTCACAATCTGTGTGCTTGTAGAGATCGGCAATCAGGTGTAAAATAGGGTGACGGTTGTTAAACTGATTTTGATGCGATATGAACCTACTTTGCTAGGGGCCCCCAGGGACTCCCTCAAAGTGGGGTCCCTGGACCTACTTTGCTAGGGGCCCCCAGGGACTCCCTCAAAGTGGGGTCCCTGGACCTACTTTGCTAGGGGCCCCCAGGGAGTCCCTTCAAAGTGGGGTCCCTGGACCTACTTTGCTAGGGGCCCCCAGGGAGTCCCTTCAAAGTGGGGTCCCTGGACCTACTTTGCTAGGGGCCACCAGGGACTCCCTCAAAGTGGGGTCCCTGGACCTACTTTGCTAGGGGCCCCCAGGGACTCCCTCAAAGTGGGGTCCCTGGACCCCACTTTGAGAACTACTGTTCTAATTCATTACTGGGACTCTACTCATTTACAATAGCAGGTTAACGTGACATTAATCGATTGCTTGCCGTTAAACATGATTCATCTAGCATTAAATTGGATATCATGTTATAATGACTTGGCCCTGCTTGTTTGCATGACTACAGGAGGCTAGAAACCCCACATCACAGGTTTAGGGGTGTAAAAAAAAAAGAGGGTGAAATTCTTTGTCATACAAGCTCCATCATTTTCAGTTTGAACAACGGGGAAAATATATTTATTAAGAAAGAAAAACAAGTCAAATGTGTCAATGAGCAGTTTAAAATATATGCATAACATTAAAGGTAAAAAGCCCAAATGTTCCAATACAAGAGGGCCTAAACCTGAATGTTATTACAAAGTGAATGGCTTATCCAACACATTCTGTGGACTTCTTTGGAGGAAAAAAAATGATATATTTTTTTTTTAATTAAAAAAAAAAATACGTGGTGCCAAAGTTTGTGTTTGCCATTGAGAATGCATTTGGCGTTTAAATTAAATAACTCTATAAACAATAAAACATTTCAAAGTAAAAAGTTCCAGCATGTGTCTCCACAGTCAGCTGAATTATAAAAAATGTGAATGGATTTTCTAGGTGAAAGTGATTTTTGGGCAGTTTTGCGTGGGCTCTCAAAGTGTTAAGCAAACCAGCTAGAAGCTAATTCTGAACAATAACAGACAGAGAATACAGCGAGGTTTTAACCACTGTCCTGCCGTCGCCATTTCTGGCATGGCAGTTCCAAGGGGCCAGTGAGGCACTCCAACGTTGAAGCACTGGTGGTAAGAGGAGGGACTACAGGCGGACCCGTGGATTCATGACCGGGACTTTAACATTGAGCGCTCGGTTGCACTTCCGCATTTGACCACCAGAATTTGGTGGTCAAATGCGGAAGTAGACGTTTTGAGACGGTCCTTCCGGGTGCTTCAAAACGCCACTGAGCAACTTCCACTGACATGAATAGCGGGGGGGGGGGGGGGGGGGGGGGGGGGGCGGAGCTTCGCGCCAGATCAGTCTCTATCCTTTTAATACTCTATGGGCAGTTCCCCTCCCAAAAAAAATAAAATAAAAAATAAAATCACAAATACCAAGGCAAGCAGATCTACAAGCTCACAGGCCTGCCATTTATGCCGCAAAATACCACTCTGACCACTGATGGATAAATTGATGGCTAAATTGCTTAAAGCGAAGTGGCAAGATGACCTGCAAGAAGGCTCAGGGTCCATTTTGTTGCCCGGAGATCAAATTCAGGCACCACAAATCCCAGCGGCTTGGCACACCCTATACCGTCCCATGGCCCTTACCGTGATGGTTTCATTTGGTGGTTTAGAGTTAGCCAGGGAGTAAGTGCTGCCTCGGGGAATAGGGCAATACTAATTAAATACCTTCATTAAGATGCACAATACTGTTGAATACCGTCAATGGACATTAGCACACCTAAACCTAACACCCATTATTAATTTGATTCGCTGCAGCTGCGCCGCTTATATCATCACAGTGGACTACAGGTCAGCACCTGCCACGTACAGTACTTATTATCCGTCTGTAGCTTCGAACCTGTGCAGGAAAACAAACCTGATATGCATTAACAGCGTTTCCAAAATATAGTGAGGAGGGAGAGACACATTAGTGTCAGTTCTATAGCGGAGTTGGATGTGAAGTCTCCCCCACACTCATCTTGCTAGCTCTGCATTTCCCAACAGCCCCTGGGTGAGACAGACACACACACAGCGACAGAAACAAGCAACCGTGGGCAGCAATGGCTCAGGGGTAGAGCAGCTTCCCCGTTCGATCCCGGGCTCAAAGTGTCAAAGTGTCCTTGAGCAAGACGCTGAACGCTGATCGGCTACTGCGACGCGTTGCAGTTTTCAAAAGAATCCATCAATCATTAAATCTATCGAAAAAAAAATCCTTGAACTGTCCAATATTAACACAAATCTGGTACAGGGGTCCAATAAAACAACATTTGGAAGAGAAAAAAAAGCAACCACAAAGTCGCTTATAATAAGCAGACATGGCAACACTGGCTCAGACATTGTGTGTGTAGTTCAACATATCTGCACTGCTGCTGTATGACTATCACTATGACACTGCTTTACAAACAACCAGTGTGTTTGTGTAATTATATGCATATTTTCACTGTCAGGCAATAATAATCAACATAATTCTTTAAAAAAAATCTCCCCCCCCCCTCCCCCAATAAATTAATTGCCTGTTTTGTACTTTATTGTATGACAGTGTAACGCGAAAGCAACAAAGTTGGACGTAATGCGTAGTGACGTTGTAGATTGGCTACTTTCATTATAATTAATGGACATTCTTTTGAAATCGTTTTCAAATGTTTGCCTACAATGACATATATAATGTCCAAATTACAGGGATGCCCAGTTGAAAGTGGTCTATGGGTTTTATACATATTTAACCAATGAAAACTATCGCGAGAAGTAAGAGTGACTAAATAACTACGATGTCTCACTTCACTTCTTGAGAATAAACCGTTTTGGACATACATGGTTTCTGCATGAAAGCGACAACATGTATGCATTAAGAGAGAGTGTGTGTGTGTGGGGGGGGGAGCTTATTAATTACTCTTACTGTGTAAATTGGCTGCAAGGAGGCACGAGATTTATCCTTCATGCTTCCCCTCACACGGTGTGCGTGGGTGTGTGCGTGTACTACTGTAGGAATCGGTGTGTGTGTGTAAAAGTCCTTAAATGACCAATCAGGTCATAAACTTCTTTCCATTAATTCAACATCGGCTCTCGGCTCTTAACGACGGTGACGGTAATTATGACCATTAATCACACGCACCGCATGGACAAACTTCACAGGTCTGTGTGTGTGTGTGTGTGTGTGTGTGTGTGTGTGTGTGTGTGTGTGTGTGTGTGTGTGTGTGTGTGTGTGTGTGTGTGTGTGTGTGTGTGTAGTGCCTTTGAAGGGGTGCAAGAGACTTGGTGGAGTAGTAGAGTGTTACTTAGTTGTGCTTTGGCGTCACGTGCCGAAATAAAGCGATTTACACTCTCGCGACGCACTGAGCTTGTAGAATTAGTAGCAATTTTCAGTGCTTCGACACCCGTGCAACTCGGTACAACTCAGGCTTTCTATGTCAAACTGGATGAGTTCAGCTTGAACGGAGAAGACAAAGGAACTTCACAAGCGTTATCCGAGCACGATAACATAGGAATCGTTAAGGAACCAGATTCTTTCGAATCTAGAGAGCTTCCCGACCATTGCATTGCGGTTGACTTTGACTCAATCAAATTGGAGTGTTCTGTTCACACAGGCACACAAAATAAAATGCAGTTTTGCGGCCAAGAACCCAACGTCACACTTGGCTTGTTGTGCTGCACGCAGGCTGGCCAGCCTAACTAGATGAAATCTTGACACATCATGGCTTGCATTAGTGAGCAGTGCTTTTCGGTGCTTTTGTGCCTAAGGCACACCAAAGGGTAAAGTCAAAATATCAAGGCACACGCCTGCATTCATTATAGCCATGCAAAGTGGCTTTTAGGCTCAGTCATATCTTCACAAGTTCTCAAAAATTGCAAGAATACCGCTCACACTGCACTGCGATTATAGAATAGAATACCGCTCACACTGTACTGCGATTATAGAATAGAATACCGCTCACACTGCACTGCGATTATAGAATAGAATACCGCTCACACTGCACTGCGATTATAGAATAGCCAACCTATTTTCGCTAGTTTATTATATTAAATAATTATTTTTCATATTTTCACAAATAAAAGGCATGCTCAAAATAGGAATGCCAGCTGGAAAGTAGTTAAATGGTAAATTTATATAGCGCCTTTATCCAAGGCGCTTTACATAGATGTGTATTACAAACCATGCAAGGCACCAACCAGCACACCAGGAGCAATTATGGGTTCAGTGTCTTCAAGGACACTTCAACACCAACTCTGGGGGAGCCCGGGTTCGAACTGGCAACCTTGCAGTTATCATCCAGCCAACTCTACCCCTGAGCCACCGCCTCCAGTTAAATGTTTTATGGGGTATAGAATTTTCTCCCAATACTTAGGATAAAATAGAATTCCCATTACTCTGGAAATGAGCGTGCAGTATAGTATAAATTAATTAAAAGATCATTCATTAGTAAGTATGTATGTCGGATCGGCTTATTGCCAGCATCAGCCAGAGCGCTGAGTCTATCCTCGTTTCACAACGCCCTAGACTAGACCACTAGGAGACGGAATGCCTAGCTGGAGCACAACACCTACCATCAGCTCCCAGTACTTAACCGCACCACTCGTCGTGACCGGAAGTTGTTGTTGATGTGTGTGTAGCATCTAACAATAGCCACACCACTCTAGAGTCAATCGACAACAACGGGAGACAAGAATAAATCTATCGCGACTAGCGACTGGACCGCGGAGCTCCGTCTAACACAGGATCTTTTTTCATAATTAGACAGGATGATTTAGATTGCGAGTTATGAACGTTTTAAGATTTTCGGGGGGTTTTTTCAAAGCGAGCAGGCCAGCATGAAAGGCACGCTCAACTCAGACGAGTTGGTAAAAGTTCGAAACAAACAGTTTTCAAAAGAATTACATAAACATTTTAAATCAATTTATTAAAAGGGAAAAATATGTTTAAGTAGTGAAAATAGCCACTCTAAAAGCACGGCGCAAAGCGACGTGTTGTGGTCGCTTGGTTTGGGTCCTATGGTCCTATAGAGCTAAAAGGTAATTGGGACGCACTGCTCTACAGAGTCTGCTCAACCATCGGTGATAGGCTAGCCGAGTGTGGTTCCCTGTTGGCACAACGCAGTCAACACAGTGGTCTGACCAGACCAGACCCGGCTGGCCTGGCGCACGTTCTACATACGTCTGGAAACAACTCTACGCCGAGGGGCTTCGGACAAATTACTCACAAATGTCTGAGATGTGTTGAAAATGGTGAATGGCTTTCTGTTGAATGTGTGAATGACTTCACATGTCTGGTGCGCAGTCAAAAGCTCAGTGTTAATGTAACACAGAGTGTGTGCAAATGGAACCGGGCGGACGCGCAATGCTCCGAAGTCTCGCCGCCCAGCTGTAATAAACATCACCCCATAATCCAGTTGAACAGCTAAAGGGGGAGCGGTGTGGTACTGGTGTGGAAGGGAATGGCTACTGGTTCGTGTCCTGTGAGGTGCTCTTTTCCTTGATCTGTGCCATTATAAATAAAGTCATCGTTTTTAACTGAACTCACAGAACTCAGTAATGTGCTATTGATCTATATTGGACAGGGAGGTTAAGGAGTTTGCTTGCTTTCCAACGGCCTGTAGGGGTGACACAATTCTCCAAATCCACAACTCGATTTACATGTTTTAAATCATACAGCCTCCTTTTTGCCGGAAGGGAAACTTGAGCTGTTGTTGTAAAACGGTGTTACTCAACCGTCTTCATTTCAAGGAACCCCAGAGTTTTTTAAAGATATTTTTGGGCATTTTTCTGCCTATATTTGATAGTTTACACACTTTACAGTAAGCTGCCAGGAAATGAGGGAGAGGGATGGGGAGTGACACGCTGCAATGGTCGTCTGATCGGGAGTCGAACCCAGGAGATGCTGTCAGGCTAGGTGCCCGGATGGCCGAACCGCTAAGCCGGCCCGGGCCAAGGAGCCCCAGTTTGACACACATTAGGCCTCAGAACCCAATCTGAACCAATAGTTTACCTCTGGGACCCCAGTCTACTCCCTGGGGTTTATTTGACTGAGTGTTCAAATGGTGTAGAAATGGAACCAAAATGTGGTTCCATTTGTACACTTTTAACTGCCAGTGTAGCCGTCACACAAAACAGCAGGTACAATTCAGGCTCGTGATAGTAATTTGACTTTCCACTTAAAAAGAAAGGTCATGGGGGGCACAGTCGGTAGTGCTGTCGCCTCACAGCTAGAAGGTCCTGGGTTCGATTCCCACTGGGGACGCCCCCGTGTCATCAGTGCCCATACCCGAGGTGGGGTTGGCGAAAGGGCCTTTCTGTGTGGAGTTTGCATGTTCTCCCCATGTCCCCTCGGGTAGGTACCCTCACAAAAAACATGCAGTAATCCTGGTCTCTAAACTGCCTCCCCCTGGCCAGCCGGGGCGTGTGATGGAGGGGAAAGGAACTGGTTGGAATAACGTGTTCCTTCCATGCGCTACGTCCAAAAAGGGAAACTCCCCCCTGTCAGGTGTAAAGGAGCAACTTGGACACTCATGCATAGGAAGCATGAGTTCAAGTCCGTTGCTCTCCCCAGGTTGGCGGAGGGTGTGTAGAGCTCAGTAGATAATTGACACAGGGATGACAAATGGGTTACAAAATCATGGGATAAAACATTTAAAAAGAAGGAAAAAAAGGTCATGATTCGATTCTCTCTCATTTTGATCAATCGATTTCTTCGGTTTCAACCGTTTCAACAATCACCAGGAATCGCTTATTGTGGTTAGTTAATATAAGGACCAATAAAGCATGACAATACCACATGTGATTGATCTGACCTGGGCTCAGATCCTCACCAGAGCCCTCTGTCCCAAAACACGCACACACAGTCACACATACACTTGAGTTGATGAGCTCCTCATGCTGAGCTCTGCTTCTTGGAGAGGAGAGGAGAGGAGAGGAGAGGAGAGGAGAGGAGAGGAGAGGAGAGGAGAGGAGTGGAGAGGAGAGGAGAGCAGGCAGGACAGATAACACGGGAGAGGCGAGCTCTCCAATCTACCCCTGGGCCCAAGACCAGCCAATAGCAGCACGGCAACCCATCCCCCACTCCGCCCCTTGCCAACAGCTCGGCCAATGAGCAAGCAGCTCTGCCTGCATCGACTGCACACGCCCCCCCGGTCGCCCCTTCCCTCCCTCCCTCCCTCTCTCTCTCTCATCGTTCTTGTGCGCATTCTAATTATGGAGTGGAGATGCAGAGGAGAGAGGGGAGAGCGCCGAGAAAGGCTGGAACAGAGGGAAAGAAAAGAGAGGGATAACGGCAGAGAGGAGAAAAGAGGTGGAGGAGAAATGTGAGTGGGGGGTAGAAGGTACAGGGGGGAGGGGGGATGAAGAGAGTGGAAGACCGCAAGAAAAGGAAAGACAGTCACACAGAAGAGAGAGAGCGTGTGTGTGTGTGTGTGTGTGTGTGTGTGTGTGCAGTGCAGCTGGTCTCTTGCAGGCCACAAACCCCGCTCTGCTCTCCCCCATCACACGCTCCTCTCCTCTCCTCACATCTCTCTCATGGAGGCAAAGAGAGAGAGAGAGACATGCGGGAGGTTAAGAAGGCGGGACGAGAGAGACGGGTGGAGAGACGAGCAGAGCCCAGAGAAATGTCAGCGGCGAGACAAGGACAAGGGACAGAAAGTTGAGAGAGAGTTGGTCGGGTAAGAGAGAGGGAGGGAAAGGTTTCAGAGATGCAGCACGGAAACCACCAGGGACGCGTGCACACGCACACACACAGTCTCACACACACACACACACACCAATTGTGCAGCATTCTCTCTCTCTTATTCATCACTTATTTTTTTTCTCTTTCACCTCTCCGTTTCTCCCCTTCTAACAATTCTCTTCCTCTTGCCTTCCTCACTTCCTTTTTCATGTCCTCTCTCTATACATGTTCTCTCCCTCCCTCTCTCCCCCCCCCCTCTCTCTCTCTCTCCCTCCAACTAAGTCCCTCCTCTTCCCCGCTACCCTCATCTCTCCCCCTCCATCTTTCCAAACTCCTCCATCCCTCCCTCCCTTCACACCCTTTTTTGTATCTCCCCGGTCTCCCCCACTTGGGTCCATCCCTCGCTGCAGACCGTCCTCTCCTCAGTAAAACAGCATTGAGTCGTCTAAAGCCAGATTTGTACTCCATCGCACGACGGTGTCGCGCTCATAAAAATATACGAAAAAAGGCGATCTGCATTGTGAGCTTGCAGATCGTCTAAATTCAGCGCCGGACACGGTCACACGACAAAGAATATATTGGATGTTTCTGTGCATATTATGGACTTGGAATGTTTTAGACAAATTAAACAATACAAAAGTCATAGAGCTGAGCATGTGTGTACTGTGTATAACACAGTACAACACTCAAGGAAGAATTGTCTGCAGTACTGCAGCACATGCAGAAATAATCTAGCATGTGTAGCTATAGCACTGCAGCTTCCAGGTCAGTTCTTTGCCTGTATGTATATTATTAACAAATCAGTAACAACATAGTTCTTATGCCTGCCGGTAGAGTTCTTATGCCTGCCGGTAGAGTTCTTATGCCTGCCGGTAGAGTTCTTATGCCTGCCGGAAGAGTTGTCAAACTACAGCAATTCACACCTAGTACCAGTTCAACCACAGTCTTCTACTGTTGACCACTGGGAGCTGACCAGTACAATCACTCTTCTAATGTTGGTCACTGGGAGATGACCAGTACAATCAGTCTTCTACTATTGGTCACTGGGACATGACCAGTACAATCAGTCTTCTACTATTGGTCACTGGGACATGACCAGTACAATCAGTCTTCTACTGTTGACCACTGGGAGCTGACCAGTACAATCAGTCTTCTACTATTGGTCACTGGGACATGACCAGTACAATCAGTCTTCTACTATTGGTCACTGGGACATGACCAGTACAATCAGTCTTCTACTATTGGTCACTGGGAGATGACCAGTACAATCAGTCTTCTACTATTGGTCACTGGGACATGACCAGTACAATCAGTCTTCTACTATTGGTCACTGGGAGATGACCAGTACAATCAGTCTTCTACTATTGGTCACTGGGAGATGACCAGTACAATCAGTCTTCTACTATTGGTCACTGGGACATGACCAGTACAATCAGTCTTCTACTATTGGTCACTGGGACATGACCAGTACAATCAGTCTTCTACTGTTGACCACTGGGAGATGACCAGTACAATCAGTCTTCTACTATTGGTCACTGGGAGATGACCAGTACAATCAGTCTTGTACTATTGGTCACTGGGAGATGACCAGTACAATCAGTCTTCTACTATTGGTCACTGGGACATGACCAGTACAATCAGTCTTCTACTATTGGTCACTGGGACATGACCAGTACAATCAGTCTTCTACTATTGGTCACTGGGAGATGACCAGTACAATCAGTCTTCTACTATTGGTCACTGGGACATGACCAGTACAATCAGTCTTGTACTATTGGTCACTGGGAGATGACCAGTACAATCAGTCTTCTACTATTGGTCACTGGGACATGACCAGTACAATCAGTCTTCTACTATTGGTCACTGGGACATGACCAGTACAATCAGTCTTCTACTGTTGACCACTGGGAGATGACCAGTACAATCAGTCTTCTACTATTGGTCACTGGGAGATGACCAGTACAATCAGTCTTGTACTATTGGTCACTGGGAGATGACCAGTACAATCAGTCTTGTACTATTGGTCACTGGGACATGACCAGTACAATCAGTCTTCTACTGTTGACCACTGGGAGATGACCAGTACAATCAGTCTTCTACTATTGGTCACTGGGAGATGACCAGTACAATCAGTCTTGTACTATTGGTCACTGGGAGATGACCAGTACAATCAGTCTTCTACTATTGGTCACTGGGACATGACCAGTACAATCAGTCTTCTACTGTTGACCACTGGGAGATGACCAGTACAATCAGTCTTCTACTATTGTTCACTGGGAGATGACCAGTACAATCAGTCTTGTACTATTGGTCACTGGGAGATGACCAGTACAATCAGTCTTGTACTATTGGTCACTGGGAGATGACCAGTACAATCAGTCTTGTACTGTTCAAAACGCAACACAAAGGGTCTCTTAGAGTGAATTACACCAACAGCAGACTTAAATTATAGTTCACATGGATTATGTTTAATAATGTCAGACATTGCCAAGTACTTCTCACATCTACTACAAATTAGAGCCATTTGCCGTTAATTAAAACGTTGTACTTTATGATAAGTATTTAAGCTTTACGTTTCATTTAATGTCCTCAAATCACCGTTAAAGACACGTCTATGGGATCATATTTCACACGTATACGGTCAGTCGTAACTCAGTTTATAGGCATGTCTGTTCTATAGACCCTAAAGGAGCAAGGTGGCGCGGTGAGCAGAGAAAATGCCCTCCCGCGGGAGATGGGTTTAAAGTCCTTCTTCACATGGTGCGGTTTAAAAAGCTCAGAAACATCATTTCTGTTCAATACATGTGCATGTGTAGCAGAGTGGCTCACAACCTGCGCCTGATGACATAAAAAGTCTAATATCTATCCCGAGTCACAGGGATAGCCCTTTCTTTGGCTTAGTGGGTCTCCCACGTGGAAAGCCAACCTCTTAACCATTAAGATGTTGGCTTTCCACGCTGGAGACCCGGGTTCGAATTCCGGGTGTTACACATGTACACAAAAGAATATTGCTAAAGGAGCTTTTCAGTATACACATAAGACTAAAGGTCTTCCCAAAATGGAACCAACTTATACCTAGTACACCTAGTAATTCATTAGAAGTTATATGCAAACTTTCAGGTACGGAGGTGCAAGCAAAGCGGGCGCGAGTCTCGTTTTGCACCCATCTCACAAGTTGAATTGTATGGAACCTTTTTTTCTACATACCGCAGAGAAACACGTCTGTTCCCATCTCTGGGGATTCAAGAAAGAACCAAGGCTTGGTGCTCAGTTTGTGAAGACCTTAATTAAGGGCCCATAGACCAAGAGGCTGTGCTGAACTACAGAAGGCCTCTCTCCCTTATTCCACTCTACACCAAATTAAGTGGGGGGGGGGGGGGGGGTATATTGTACATTAAATCCACTTAAGGAGGCCAAAATGTGTAGGATATTAGAGAATATATTGTGTAGAATATATACTGGATACACTTACAGAACCCTCAGTTTGATTAAGACCCCGGCCCCCCCTACAGAACCCTCAGTTTGATATAGACCCCGGCCCCCCTACAGAACCCTCAGTTTGATATAGACCCCGGCCCCCCTACAGAACCCTCAGTTTGATATAGACCCCGGCCCCCTTACAGAACCCTCAGTTTGATATAGACCCCGGCCCCCCTACAGAACCCTCAGTTTGATAAAGACCCCGGCCCCCCTACAGAACCCTCAGTTTGATAAAGACCCCGGCCCCCCTACAGAACCCTCAGTTTGATAAAGACCCCGGCCCCCCTTTCATACGTTATTTCATCTCTGGGAGCGCAATCAAAAATATAAAGATCCCAACTCAGAGTGTATAAATGGAAGCAATGTATTGGACCCGCACTCTCAAGGACCCCTGGGGGTCCCCGGACCCCACTATAAGAGCAGGATCTACACACGGTACTGTCTGAAGCCAAGTGATGCTGTAGTGTAGAGACTTCTTCATCACAGACAAACATGACCCCGCTCATTTCATAGATTCAATACAAAAATCTTCTATGTATTAAAAGTCCTATTAGAGATGTGTGGAAACCTGTATGGTTTTTTTCCTCTTTTACTCCTAAGCATGCAGCTTCCACAGCCTGTTTCTATGGCAACTACATCAGCACCGCCTGGAACTTCAAAGGCAGTCTCTGGAATTACAACAGGGGGGGGGGGGGGGGAGCGAGAGAGTGGGAGTGTTTTGTTGTGTTGTACGTTTGTGTATGTTTGGTGTTTTGTGGTATGTCAAGTTAGGTGCGTTGTGCTGCTGTGTCTTACAGGCAGAATGGAGGGTCTCTCTTGCTGACAGAGCCAGTTCCTCATGGTTTGGTTTCCCAAGAGTCATAGCTGACTGACCCCTGCTCCCATAACAGAAAAGACAAGACAACACGAGACGCAACAAGACATAACATGACATGACAAGACGAGACATGGCACAACAAGAAAAGACAATACAAGACGAGACGCAACAAGACATAACAACTCGACGAGACATGACACGAAACAACAAGAAAAGACATGTCAAGACATGCCATGGAACGACAAAATGACACAAGATGAGATAAGACACAAAAAGACAAGACATGACAAGACACAATGAGACAATACACAACACAAAACAACAAGAGAGAAGAAAAGGGGAGAAGAGAAGAGAAGAGAAGAGAAAAAATGGTCCCGACAGATCACAGCTATGGCTTACATAGTTGTTGTTAGCGAAACGGCATCGTCAGCGTCACATAACGCTAGCTAAGGCTAGAGGAGCACAGTAAAGTCTGAGTGATACACACCACCGCCACACAGAACACAGTGTTCTCAAACACCAAGACATTCAGGGCAATCGTTCTGGGAAACGGGTGCGAGCACATGATTCCTGCGTTCATTGTAGATGTCGGACGAAGGTCTAGAATCGATTCGGAGAACAGGGAGGCCGATATGAACACACAGTGGTTCAATAGAGCCAATTTAGAATCAGTTCTTCATAACAGGTATGAATAAACCAATCAAAACACACCAGCTAGCCAACGCTAGTCTAGTAGCTAGCTCAAGTGAGAGAAACTGCGCACGCACACACACACACACACACACACACACACACACACACACACACACACACACACACACACACACACACACACACACACACACACACACACACACACACACACACACACACACACACACACACACACACACACACACACACACACACACACACACACACACACAGCTTGAGGCCATGACTCAGATTATCGTTTCACACGGCGTGTTGAGTGTCAGTCGTTGCTGAGAGAGTTTACTCCAGTGCCAAGTAGAGAGAACCGTGACAGCTGGGGTCACAGTTAGGTCACTGTGCCGTTCTTACAATCTTCCCACAATAACATCAATATCACCGCCATCATCATTGACAGCTGCTCAGATATGCCATAAAACAAGTTCACAGATGGATTAACCCATTATGGGCGGGAACCCTTTTTGGTGTTAGCATTATGTTATGCTTTAGCTATTGAAAAATAGCAGATCTACAAGCTCACATTTTTAGAATCTGATCTCAGGTCAAAATGGGTTAACCACTTTAACTCTAGAGTGCTCATTTTGCACATGTCAATATATATAGGCAATATTGTTTTCAGTTGTGAGCTTGCAGATCAGCTATTTCCGCTATTCGTCGTTCAGTGAAGTACAAGTGTCTAAGCCCTTTAGATAAAATACGAGATCCAATTCAACAGCTGAAAATACTATGCAGGGCTGGGCAATTAAGCCAAACATATAGTGAAACCGATATTGAGAAGCAATAAGCGACATAAAGGACGACTCCTCTACAGACTACAGAGATAGAAACTGAAAATGTTTCTCTCCATCAGTCTTGGTAAGAAAAACAGGAGAATAGAGGAGACGCCAGACTAAATAACAGTCATACAGGCTCATTTTCCTACTTGTATGACTTGCCATGGGGTCCAGGTTCCCATGCAGCAGCCTTCATAGCATAGAGCGGAGCCCATGAACATATCGCTATTACACTCATTTTTGCGGTCAAAACTATGTGATTTTTATGCGACACCGTTGTAAGACTAATGTATAAAATAGGGCTTAAGGGGTTCATTAGACTAATACATTTATTTCATTATAAAAGTAGTAAATAAAAAAATAAAAAAAACGCTTCAAAATCGCTATTTGAACGGTTACGGTGGACTTTCAGGGTTTTGGTGTTAGCATTATGTTGTGCTTTAGCTATGGAAAAATAGCAGATCTACAAGCTCATAGCGCGCCACCGAGTGGCGCGCTATGAACTTGTAGGTCTGCTATTTTTGAAAAATCGAAGAACGACTGACATAGAAACATAGCTTTTTCAGAAAACTGTCAGGATGTAGAAGACATTTGTAGAATCGTTCCCAGGTCTAAATGGGTTAAGCAAACACTGAGGACTTTACAGTGTAGATTTGTGTACCAGAGGAACTCGGAATGAAAGAGGTTGAGAATCAGTGCCTTAAACTCATGTGTGCGAGTGGATGGGGAAGAAGTAGTCAGCGAGGAGGCCTGCGCAGGCCGATAGGAAACGCATCATAGAGAAAGTATGCATACTGTGATAGGCCAACTCCACCCACACACAGCTCCAGATGGGGGAGAGAGAGAGACACACACACACACACACACACACACACACACACACACACACACACACACACACACACACACACACACACACACACACACACACACACACACACACACACACACACACACACACACACACACACACACACACACACACACACACACACACACACACACACACACACACACACACACACACACACACACACACACACACACACACCTCCAGTAAGGGTAGTTGTTCTCAAACTTGGAGACCACCAAGTGGAGGAGGACCACCACAGTGACCACATTGTATTTGAAATCTCGTCAATATAATATTGATGTTGCCCAGCCCTTGGAATGTAAAAGAAGGCACCTTGTTCTCTTGACCAAGGCATAGTGCCCCCTGAATCTTATTCCTCCCATCACACACACTCAATAAGAGTACTCTCCAAACGCGGGAGTTTCATTGCACCTCCTGTCAGAGACAAGGATGGTAGGACACAGAGATAGAAAATGAAAATGTTTCTCTCCATCAGTCTTGGTGAGAAAATGAGAACAGGAGAGTAGAGGAGAATGGGGAATAAACGGGAGCCTCTCATATATTACAGATATAATACTTTGCTAGTCCACAGAGACTTGGCCACGGTCACATTTACACTCTGCGCACACACACACACACATACACAAACACATCTACGTTTTATTTTTAGGGATGAGGGTGGGAACACCGAACATAACATAACTCAAATACAGTAAACAATATAAGTAATGGCAAATCTAAACTAATACTTTTAGGAGTGGGGATAAAAAGAGAAGACAGAAAAGTGTCCGCCATTGGCTGAACATAAATGAGTGTGCCACAGGTGACACCCGTTATATATAAGAGGCAGATAGAGAAATGCCATCATGACATTGCACAACACGCATGAGATTTCCCCATTCTCCTCAGACTAATCATTTTAGTCTCCACAGGAAATTGGTGGTGTGATTGGCCGTTGTGATTGGCTGGAAGGTGTGCCATTCTGTGCTGTGATTGGCTGAGCATCGACAACGGGTGTGCCACAGGAGACACCCGTTATATATAGGTGGCAGATATTACAAAATTTGAGGACCTAGTTGGCATCGAAATGTCTAAGTACCGTAGGTCAGGGGTTCTTAACGTTTTTGGATAGGGACCCCCGGAAATGCTTTGGCCAATTCTCGCGACGCACGCCTCCCTCCCCACCCCCAATACAAACTGACTTAAAAAATAATAGAGAAAATATACAGTATCATAAATGAATACTGAAACCAGATATAATCATTAAGGAAAGTTTATGCATGTACTATGTGTACTATGTAAACTCTTCAGTTCCATTTTCCAGCCATTCAGTTGCAAATAAAAAAACATCTCAAAATAATTTGGGGACCCCTCCCCCCAAAATAATTTGGCGACCCACGGGTTGAGAACCCTTGCGGTAGGTCGTGCACGTACCCCTGCAGGTGCGGGACAGCGCCCGATTGCCTCTCCACCCCTCAACTACTCAAATAATCTCCCGCTATTATTGAAAATGAATTATATACACTCACACCCCATCTGAAACGGCCTTTAGAATGAGTAATAATTTTACAATCGTCAGCAGTTTTTAAGCCCAAACCACACCAAAGGGTCGAGACGGGTCGACCCAAGTCGACCCAAATGATTCAACTCAATGGCCCAAACCACACCAATGGGTCGCCATGCACCTCCTTGGGCTTTAGACTCGATTAACACATTCGTTTCACACATGGTTGGTTCGAATATGGGGCACTTGCTGCTTTTTCAATCACAGTGGCGGTTGAACCCTACTTGGTCCAGAGACGATTATAAAAAAAACAGTAATTGACAATTTAATACAATTATTGCTTAATAATCTATCCCTATTTTGGGTAGGTCATTATAGGCAAAAAGTATGATGTATCAGTTGGATAGTTCACGAGATAACTGGGGGACACACTCCCACAGAGACGGATAGATACACAGAGATGACTGGGGACACACTCCCACAGAGACGGATAGATACACAGAGATGACTGGGGGACACACTCCCACAGAGACGGATAGATACACAGAGATGACTGGGGGACACACTCCCACAGAGACGGATAGATACACAGAGATGACTGGGGGACACACTCCCACAGAGACGGATAGATACACAGAGATGACTGGGGGACACACTCCCACAGAGACGGATAGATACACAGAGATGACTGGGGGACACACTCCCACAGAGACGGATAGATACACAGAGATGACTGGGGGACACTCCCACAGAGACGGATAGATACACAGAGATGACTGGGGGACACTCCCACAGAGACGGATAGATACACAGAGATGACTGGGACACACTCCCACAGAGACGGATAGATACACAGAGATGACTGGGGGACACACTCCTACAGAGACGGATAGATACACAGAGATGACTGGGGGACACACTCCCACAGAGACGGATAGATACACAGAGATGACTGGGGGACACACTCCCACAGAGACGGATAGATACACAGAGATAACTGGGGGACACACTCCCACAGAGACGGATAGATACACAGAGATGCGGTGCATTAAGTTTTAGATAAGGCACTACAAGAGTGGAGAGACCATATCATTAGTTCAATCCCCACAACAAAGTACCCTTGAGCCAGACACTGACCCTCTCTCACTGCCACGGTGGCTGGTGCTTTCCTGCACTGCAAATGAGTTCAAGTAAACACAAGAGGGTTCTCCTTCATTCTAATGCAAGACGAATGACTTGACACAAACACATCTACAGTATCTGTGCTAGGACGCCCACTCTCCCTCTCACATACACACCGCTTTGTATTACTATATTATGTGTGAGCATATAACATTTTAGGACATTTTTAAATGCCATTTTTCCAACCACTTTTGCCATTATATATGTATACAATTTCCCTAGGGTTACTATATACAGTATATAGTAAGTTAGTAACCCTAGGAAAATTGTCCTCACATTCTACGATATTTTTGGGACCTCACATAATTTGAGTCAGTAAACGGCCAGTTATTCTGGCATTCATTAAAAACGGTTTCTTTATGAGGCAGAGGAGACTTCTGGGAGAAGAATCAGAAGATGCCGCCGATAGCAACTTTTCATATGCACGGCTCTCAGTTCCACTACGATCACTTCCCCCTCTGTCCGTCTGGGGTTAATTTACATCATCATGACGCAACATGTCGATTTGCTCAGACACATATGACGCAATTCTCCAGTGTCAATGGGAATTTAACCTTTGTGTAGGACTAAAATAGCCAATTTGCTCGTCTACATATGATGTAAATTCTCCATTCATTGTCAATGGCATTTAATGTTTGTGTTAGGACAAAAGTCTACACTATAGCAAAATATAAGACATATCAAAGACACCAACAATGCAACTGTTGATGACTGCTTAACCTTAAAAACCCTGGCAGCCCCTACAACCACAGTCAGGCTTCCCCGGTGTCAATTTGAGTGTTTACCAAACGGTGTGCCGTGACAGAAATAGAGTTGAGAGATGCTTTAGGAATTTAACCATTCCAGATCCTAAACAATTCCCTCTTAACGGTCCGATTTCATAACGGTTCCCTTTAACAATTCCTATAGGCTGGGGGGTTCCAAAATGGACCCTTACAGGTCTGTAACTCAGTGTACAAATGGAACCAAATGGACCTTTACGGTTCCATTTGTACGCTCTAAAGAGTTATGGTGGTCCTTGAAATATTATTTTTTGAGAACCACTACTATTGAAATTGTATAGCAAATAGCCTTTTTGTGACAACCAAGCTGTCAACCTGACGTCACCATTTTGGGCATGTCATCAAAACGTTTTGGTCACACATTTCATAAACAGTGAATGTTGCTGATCTACAAAACACACAATAATGTGTTGTGTCTAGCTTATACTATTTTTTGCTGTGAATACAGACTTGCCTTTAGATTTGGACTTGCCCACTGGTGCGCCTTGGGTACAAAACGTTGGATGATAACCACTGGTCTGCAGTATGTGGCCAACAGTAAATGGCAGTAGTCAGCTCCCAGTTACAAACAGTGGCTGTACTTGACAGCCTTTACCAGCAATAGAGGACAGTAGCTGAACCATAGATTTATAGAAGAAAGGCTAGATGGCCAATGGAGAGAGACGGCGCTACGTGGCAGCCATCTTACTTCGGTGCAGCATAACATTGTGTCTATGGGGCATGTACTTTTTAAATAACAATACCCGATTTTCAAACGGTTTGGTTTTCTATAAACGTCAGAGACATCCGCATACTTATATGCTTATATATGACGTTCATATAAAAAATATCATTAAGGCGATAAGAATCTGAATCCTGAATCATAGCCACATTGATAACGTTTGTAATAAACCAACCAGTTTGTAAATCGTCAAGATTTGAGGGAGTTATGACTATTTTTGTTTGAGCTGCCATAGAACATACTGTACTGTAGCACCGATGCAAGATGGCCGCCGGGTGAACTACGTTGGATACTCCGCCTTGAGCCATCTAGCCTTTATATACTGTATGGCTATGAGCTGAACAGGTCTGCTACTACAGGTTCCATGTGTGTGTGTGTGTGTGTGTGTGTGTGTGTGTGTGTGTGTGTGTGTGTGTGTGTGTGTGTGTGTGTGTGTGTGTGTTTTAAAGGACACAGCATTGTGGGAGTGAGAGTTTAATCTGCTATGCCAGTCTGTCAACTACTACAAATGTATTCACACGAATGGAGGCATTCTGGAAGCATAGTCTCCACTGCTCGTGTAGGCATTAAACTGCTGTGCCTTGTAGGAGTTGTGGTACCTGATGTGCTAGCTAAATATAGAGCTATTGATGAACCTAAAAGGTCCTTACACACTGGGAGCGTTTATTTCGTGCGATTCATTCGCGATCATTTAAACTGCGGTTTGTGTCATGACTTAGCCTACACCCACACATAATGTGAATATTACGCAGCCATAATAGCAATGTTGTTTAGTTTTTTTTTTCTTTACCTCAAATAAAAGCATAGACATGTCATGAATTAATGAAGCTTCACCAATGTAATGCTTGATGTGAAATATAAATCGCCAGCGCATTTTCAGATGGGTTTTCTCTTCGTCACGTTCCCGGTATGCAAGTAGTCACACCAAGCACTATAACAAAGTATATCGTTCACCATTGTTTTACTGTAGGAGGACTCTAGTCATCCACTTGAGTTAGAACGATTTTTAAAGCTACACCTGTATAGTTATGGATACAGTTATAAAACTTGTGCGGTCGTCATACCTGCTGTGGTAGAGGGCGTGGCTGCATGTATGAGGGCTGGCTAGGGGCAGCAGTCTGTTGCTGAGGGGGGCTGAAGTGCCCCTGCTGGCAGTAGCCTGACATGCCACCCTGTTGCTGCTGCTGCTGTTGTTGCTGCTGCTGTTGCTGCTGCTGCTGGGAGTACTGGGAGGGCATCTGGACAACAGAGAAGACAGGACGCTTACCAGTGTTGCCCATGTCTGCTTGTTGTAAGCGACTTTGGGCTCGTTTTTCTGTAAAGTTGCCTTGTATGTAAATTATTGGTATTTGCGGGTTGCGTTTTTTTGGGGCTTGTTTTATATTTTCATGTCCAGGACCCCCAAATTAATGTGTATTGTTTTTTGCATGATACGTACACACAATAAAGCACGCACATCCACTCACTGAAAACAAGGTGCCGGGCCGAGGCTAGAATAAAAGATAAGGTTGGCACACTCGGCACACTGGATAATGCTCCAAAACTTAAAAGGTTTATTTAATGGTTCCTTTACAGTTTACACCACGGAAATAGTTCATTGTAGATCAACTATTTCCGCTATTTTTTACATGTGCCATTTGTGATTACGAAGCCTAAATTTGTAATTCTATTCATTCATAATGTTCAATGGCAAAAAACATAATTAAATTGTTTAATCGTAAATAGTTGTGAAAATGTATCGTTAACTTACATTTGTAATTGTGACATCCCTAGTCCCCTTTTTAACAAAATAATGGTCCTCCTTTTTTTTCCCTCATTTCCTCTGCCAAAGCATGCCCAGAACTGGCAACACTGATGCAATTCAAGTGTCCTCCAGTTGCCCCCCCCCACCCCCCACCTCCCTCCAAAGAAAAAGGATGAATAAAAGTGACGTGGCGATGGTAATAATGCCACACAGACCTCCTGGGTAACGGGTGTACCCGTCATGTAAATCTCAAAGCCACCTGCGTAGCATGACAATCTTGTCACAGTCATGTGTCTGCACTGTCAGCTTGGATAAGGATGTGAGGTGACCGGCTGTAGTACACAGTCGACTAGAGTCTGAACCATGCCACATTTTTGGGTCCGATCCTTATTGTTGGACACTCCTAGGTCAACGTTTGTTTTGACCGATATTTGGTCCAAAAGTGAGACATTTTGACAAACTAAACTTTTATGAAATTTGTATTTTATAACATTTAACTTGCATTTAACAATGTGTCGCATTGCGGTGCGTTATGAGCTTAAAAGGGGTATGATTGTCGATACCAATGTCATAAAAAAGAATTGGCAGATATATCAGCCAAACCAATCTATTGGTTGGATTTAAGTACAGTCCTGGCTGTGGCCATCAACAGTCACATTTGTTATGAAGATCCATTTTAAGGCATCCACGCCAAAAAGCTTAAGTAGCAACTAGTGTGCTTCCATTCAACAACAAACGGGCAATGTCATAAAATAAGCAGCTTTTCAGAACTTCATTAAAGTCACAAAAGTACCAAAAGGTATTTTGGGGTGGCGGTGGCTCAGGGGCAGAGTGGCTGGATGGTAACCGTAAGGTTGCCAGTTCGAACCCGGGCTCCCCCAGAGTTAGTGTCGAAGTGTCCTTGAGCAAGACACTGAACCCCTAATTGCTCCTGATGTGCTGGTTGGTGCCTGCCACCAATCGGTGTATGAATGTGTGTGTGAATGGGTGAATTGAATGCACAATCTATGTAAAGCGCCTTGGTATATATATATATATATATATATATATATATATATATATATATATGCGGTATATAAATGTGATCATTGTGAACAATCGTTTCGTATCAAGGACCCGTAAAAATCTATTGGCTGTGGACGAATTGCATGGACATCTTTCTAGAAGTAAATAAGAGGATTCAGGAATCTAGCAGGCATGTTTGTGTGTTAAAAGCTGCATGTGAGTGCCGTTTCTGTGTTGCATTTTTGTGTTTTCCAATGTTGCGTTTCTGTGTGAGTGCTGTAGTGCTATACGAGTGCCCGCCTGCCCTCTGCAGAGCCATTAAAACCCACAGTGGAACGAAGTGAAGTCTGGCTTACCGTGTCAACACAGACACAGCACGATCTGCCCCAGGAATAGACCAGTCCAGGGATAGTCCTGCCCAGTCTGGCTGGCCTGGCATGGCTTAGCTTTGGTATACTTGCGGCCTGACAGGCCTGAGCTGTGTCTCTGACAATAGCTCTGTTGTAATCACGGAGGAGCAAGCGAAACGCACTGCGACGGTCGACTGTAGTAATTCACCATTTAAATTTCATTAGCAGAGCTTGACAGTACATTCCCCTTTTGTGTTTTTAGTTTGGGACTGGGAGACAGTCAAACAGGCATACAGATGTGTTTTTAGTTTGGGACTGGGAGACAGTCAAACAGGCATACAGATGTGTTTTTAGTGTGGGACTGGGAGACAGTCAAACAGGCATACAGATGTGTTTTTAGTTTGGGACTGGGAGACAGTCAAACAGACATACAGATGTGTTTTTAGTTTGGGACTGGGAGACAGTCAAACAGGCATACAGATGTGTTTAGTTTGGGACTGGGATACAGTCAAACAGGCATACAGATGTGTTTTTAGTTTGGGACTGGGAGACAGTCAAACAGGCATACAGATGTGTTTAGTTTGGGACTGGGAGACAGTCAAACAGGCATACAGATGTGTTTAGTTTGGGACTGGGAGACAGTCAAACAGGCATACAGATGTGTTTAGTTTGGGACTGGGAGACAGTCAAACAGGCATACAGATGTGTTTAGTTTGGGACTGGGAGACAGTCAAAAAGGCATACAGATGTGTTTAGTTTGGGACTGGGAGACAGTCAAACAGGCATACAGATGTGTTTAGTTTGGGACTGGGAGACAGTCAAACAGGCATACAGATGTGTTTAGTTTGGGACTGGGAGACAGTCAAACAGGCATACAGATGTGTTTAGTTTGGGACTGTGAGACAGTCAAACAGGCATATAGATGTGTTTAGTTTGGGACTGGGAGACAGTCAAACAGGCATACAGATGTGCTTTAGTTTGGGACTGGGAGACAGTCAAAAAGGCATACAGATGTCTTTTTAGTTTGGGACTGGGAGACAGTCAAACAGGCATACAGATGTGCTTTAGTTTGGGACTGGGAGACAGTCAAACAGGCATACAGATGTGCTTTAGTTTGGGACTGGGAGACAGTCAAACAGGCATACAGATGTGCTTTAGTTTGGGACTGGGAGACAGTCAAACAGGCATACAGATGTCTTTTTAGTTTGGGACTGGGAGACAGTCAAACAGGCATACAGATGTCTTTTTAGTTTGGGACTGGGAGACAGTCAAACAGGCATACAGATGTCTTTTTAGTTTGGGACTGGGAGACAGTCAAACAGGCATACAGATGGTTTAGTTTGGGACTGGGAGACAGTCAAACAGGCATACAGATGTGTTTTTAGTTTGGGACTGGGATACAGTCAAACAGGCATACAGATGTTAGTTTGGGACTGGGAGACAGTCAAACAGGCATACAGATGTGTTTAGTTTGGGACTGGGAGACAGTCAAACAGGCATACAGATGTTAGTTTGGGACTGGGAGACAGTCAAACAGGCATACAGATGCAAAACACTGTGTACTGTAGCGATGCAACGGTTAATCAAATTAAACTATTATAAAGAGTTGGTTATAGAAAATCTACACAATTTGCATTGTAAAGAGTTGGTTATAGAAAATCTACACAATTTGCATTGATTTGTTGATAAATAAAAAATGTAATAACAAAAAATGGTTAATCCATTTAGACCTGAGGAGGATTCTACAAATGTCTTCCAAATCATGACAGTTTTCTGAAAAACCTATGTTTCTGTGTCAGTGGTGCTCAGCCTTTTTCATGTCAAGACAAGGACCCCCAGAATTATCTGTATTTGGCTGCGGACCCCCATCTGAAAATATGTACTTCCAGGGACCTCCAAGAAGCAAACATTTGAGTTAAAAACGTTTACTCTGATATATTCCAAATTTGTGCCACATTTTCACGATTTTTTAAAAATAGCAGATCTACAAGCTCGTAGAGCGATCTGCTATTTTTCAACAGCTAAAGCATAACATAATGCTTAAAACACCAAAAGGGGTTCCCGCCAAAAAAGTAATTGATAGAATGATCGCTAATAAGATAATCTTTTTGCAGCCTTACAATTGTGGGATTGTTTCTATATCAGCTAGGCCTACAGGTGGGCCTAGGGTTGGACATTTTCCTCACTAGGTCACGATAGCGGATCACTCCTAAAATACAACAACCAGCCAGATACAAGAACAGACTTGGACCAACAAATCCAGACTGGCTCTGCGCCATAGTGGCTGTAGCGGTGAACACAGGACAGACCTACCAGCCACGGTGCAATGATTTGGCTGATGGTACTTTTCCCACCCTGGGGGTTTTCCGCGCAAGGTTTTACCGTCACATGATCTAAATGCAATTACAGAGGCCAAACACCAGCGCGACAAGCACTTGGTCCATTTACTAGGCGGTATCATCTTGGAGTAGCAGATGTGCTGAGATTGGTTCCAGACATCACTTCTGACTGGCTGAACTTGTTTTATGTCAATCTTGATTGGCAAAACTGACGGTCTGGCCCTTGGGGACCACATTACCCACAATTCCATTGATTGTACATCAAGAACATCTAGGGGGAATGACAGCGGTGGTGATGAAACTTTTCATTAGGCTGCGCAACAGAAGGGAAGACCACAGTTTGCATCTATTTCCAGTAGATACCGTATGAGCGTTCCCGTACACTATGGCAAAAATGTTACCAGCAATTAGCTTTGATTCTTTGTGTCATATTCTCTATATCGTCGCCTTCAGGTGGATATCTTTAATCTCCAAAGCAGTTACTCTTCAGGAAATATAGAACCTTTGTTCCAATTGATCGAATGTAGTTATTACATTTAGTCACAGCCCTTGTTAATACTTTTCACTGGTTAAATATTTATGAAACTCAGTCCCACACAGAGAGACTTAAGTAACCACGTTCATCATGTAGTCCCTATTTACTTGCACAAGCAGAGCGTGCAAGTAATGTTATCAGTCAGGTGCTACGATGCGTATGTCCCTTAGCAGCATATGATATGACGTCATATGCTGGCACGAAGCAGACCATGCAGGTATGTTTTCCGTCATGCTACGATGCATATGTCCCATGACGTGACGTGATGAAGATATGTACCAATGTCCCTTAGCAAAAGATATGACGTCATACGCTGGCACGGGACATACGGAAGCAGACCGTGCAGGTATGTTTTCCGCGTATGTCCCATGTTGTGATGAAGATATGTACCAATGCCAGGGTATAATTGGTTTACGATGGTGACGTAATGATGATATGTTTCAGTGTCGGGTGGATTCAAGGGACATACGCATCAAACCACCCGAGTAACCACATTATACCACTAACCAACTCAGAAATTACATATACATAGACAGACATATACATATATATAGACATATGACCATATGACGTGATGAATATATGTACCAATGCCAGGGTATAATTGGTTATCGATGGTGACGTAACGATGACATGTTTCAGTGTCGGGTGGACTAAAGGTAATGCCCCTATGTATACATGTTTGTAATCTGACACCACTGCCATAACAGGCATAAGTAATCATTACCATACTTCAAAATACTTCTTTTTTTACTCCAAAAGCAAGGTACGTAGCAAATAGCTAAACCTAATAATTCAATATTGCAAACGTTCTTTCACAGAGAAGCTGAGATTTGAAAGTTTGTAGCGGTCTACAGTACTTGCACGCTCTGCTTGCGCACTAGTAGGCCATTTATGGCCTACTTGTGTGCAACAAGCAAGTAGGCACTCGACAGAGTGCAGTTCTAGTTTAGGCATGTTATTATATGCCTGTCAAAAATCTGTCCAATTCTTTCGAAAATAGGGAAAACCATGTCATGATGCGATGCAGTGTGAGCTTTGCAGATGTGCTTTTTTTTTTGCTGCACCCCGTCATAGCGCAAAGCATAAAATAGGTCATCGTATGAAGTTTATGAACACAACACAGTGTGCTGTATCATGTACTATACGGTGCAAACCAGGGACTTCAAGGAAAATGAGGGTGATTCATAGAAATTCATAAAATAAATATAAATAATTGAATTCAAATTAAATTCATAAGATTGTTGTGCCAGTCGAACCACTTTCTACCTGAGGTCCCTATTGTTGACATTTTCAAAAAGTTTCAGAAAAAACAGTCTTTAGAAATTGCAGATTATCGTTTTAAAAAAAATGCACACAATCTATATTAAAGTGGGGCGCAGCCATTTGGTGGTCATTTGGTGGTCATTTGGTGGTCCTCGTCATGAAAAGGTTTGGGAATGCAATGTTTATTACTATATGTTATTATGTTATTTATACTGCACTTTCACACTTGCAATTTCAACCCTGTGTGACTGTGCCAATTGAAACTTTCAGGTTGCAAAACAGGCTTGGCTAACAATGTCTCACGATAGCTTCATACAGGCATTAATAAAATCGAATGGCATACACAAGAATAATGGTGCCTCCATTTTGTGTCATAATTTCCATCTTTCCAATAGAAATCTCAACCTGTATCTGAACATTTCTATTAGAGTCTCAGTGCCCCTGGGAGGCTGTGGATGGACGGCGTGATTAAGTGTGAAAACACCAAATGTCACCAACACCCTTCAGGGCGGTGAGAACATTTCCAGACAGATGTACCTGTTGCTGAGGGTATTGCAGGCCTCCCATGCCCATGTGACCTCGGCCGGCCATTCCCATTTGGAATCGGTGAGGAGAGGGGCCAGGGTATGACTGTCCTGGGTAGGGCGCCCCCTGTTGTTGGGAGTAGGGATTGTTACTCATGTACAGCTGAGAGCGCTTCAGTGCCATGGCGTCCATGGGTGGAACCTGAGGAGACACAAACCATTGGATGGTGACAATGGTGGAAAGTAACTAAGTACATTTACTCAAGCACTATAGTTAAGTACAATTCTGACTGGTACTTTTATTTTTACTGGAGTATTTCAATGTTTTTATACTTTTACAGTTACAGTTTGCAGAAAAAAAGCACAGGAAAGTACGGTTCAATACAAGGTCTGCTAAGAGGATTTATAACCCAAGAAAGCACTATGGCTTGTTTCCATTGGGGTCCTTCATATTCAATTAATCTGAACATTGACATACAATACATACAAATATACAGTACTATGCAAAAACATTATATAAACCGTTCAAAATCAAAATAAATAATATGTACAGTAAAGGGAGGAGGGGAACTTTGACTCTTTACTGGGGGCAGTTTCAAATTGCAGTTCTTTGAAGGAGAACAGAGGCCCGACTCCTCCTCACTGGCAGGTGAGCCAGTAGGGTACAACAGCAGTGGCAAGCAGCGAGTGGAATTAATTGGCATAATGACTAAATTGTAAGAAGGGGCAAAAATGTGTAGCAATTTAACCCACTGCCCGCAAGGATTAATTCATCTATTTATCAATCAATTAATCTTTTTCCGCTTTCAACCCTTATTTTGAAGAGCCAAATATCCGTAACCGGATGTTACGATGACCTAATGCTGTGTGTGGTGTCTTGACCGGTTGTTGTTGTTCTCTCACTCGGTGCAGGAAACACCCGACCGTGAGAAAACCTTGTTTTCACCAGAAACGACATTCATTGCGCCGATTTGGAGATACAGGCCATTGAAAGCAGCACATCGAGTGCAAATGGAAGCGCGGCGGCGCACGCATCTTCAAAATGGCCACGGCCACCGTCACACTTTACACTAGGATGCTAACGAGAGACAGCTATTGATGCGATCCGATCAAAACATGGATTAAAGAATATAAAGCCTAGAAAACGTAGGCTACGCTGTTGGCTGGCTACCAGACAAAAGTTGATCTGCGCTTTAGGTTTAGGTTTATTTATTTAGCACGTAGTACAAAATATAGACAATACATATCAAAGAACAAAAATACAATGCAAGGAAAGGAAGAAGCCAGCTGGCTTATTTGGAATCCTTTCTTGTATGGAAGAGGTCATTGATTTAAAACAGATTAAAAGTTCAATTAAGAACAATACAAAAGCCCGCTTCTGGCGGGCTCCGTTAAAAACAAGGGAAACGCTGATTTTGAGAAGTGAAATCCCATTGCTCTGATGTGAGGGAGATGTATACTGTGTGAATAAATACTCCATGTTTTCTGTTCTGTGTCTGTCTAGGGTCTACTGCAAAATGTGGACATTTTGCATCACTGGGCATACAGAATCATATATGTAATAATAATAATAATAATAAGTAATTCCTACAGTACAAAATACAAATCTATAAGGTTTACAAAGAACTTCACCCCAAAAGGTTAGTGTGGATAAAATGATGTGTTGTGCTATATACAATAATAATTAAGAAAATAATAACTGAAACTTATCATATTAATTATTTATTTGGGGGTAGGGGTAGAAGGCGTATATTCTACAGAGGCTCAGCGGTGCCAAAAATATGAGGGGAGCAATTGAAGCTAATCTGCCCGTTTCGCTTGCCAAGTTCAGAGTCGATTGGAGGAGCACTTAAAGGGAAAACTGGGAGCAATCCAGAAAGCCCAGGGGGCCACTTCAAAAAGCCAGTCTGCCCCGAGTGTCAGTGGACACGCCTCAGTACCTTTCAATATTATTTAACACAGACGCGTGCACACCGCACACTTTCACACACACACACACACACACACACACACACACAGACAATCCCATATGACACAATGACATAACTGTAGGTGAAGAGTGCTGTCTTTTTTTCCCACTGATGTCATTCTTTCTAAAAAAAAAAAAAAAAAAATAGAAACTACTGAGGATTCCATATAACAAGATGCAATATATCCATGGCCCACTAATGAATTTCTATCCTTCGCTATGAAAAAAAGATTATGAACAAACAAAAAACTAATTTAGACCTTAAACCTTTCAGTTTTCTGAAATAACTATGTTTCTATATCAGTGGTTCTCAATATTTCATGTCTAGGACCCCAGAAATGATGTGTAATTGGCCGCCAACATTTGAAAATATGTTGTTCCAGGGACCCCCCAGAAGCAAAGATTTGACTTAAAAACGTTCACTCTGAAAGAATATATATTCAAAGATTTGCGCCACATTTTCACGACTTTTCAAAAATAGCAGACCTACAAGCTCGTAGCGCGCCATGAGCTTGTAGATCTGCTATTTTTCAATAGCTAAAGTATAACATAATGCTTAAAACACATAATGGGGTTCCCGCCCAAAATGGGTTAAAGCTCTGATAATGTTGGATGGGTTGCTCCAGCCTCCAGTGACACCTAAACAAGCTTCCTTTTGCTTTCTTAAATTGACTGGACCTAGATAATAAACAATAAACCTATACTGGCTGTATCTAACTATAAATAAGCCTTTCCCCACGGGCACCGCTCTAGTATCAATAAAATAGGCATACATTTAAAGGCCTAACTTAACATTGATGTCAAATGAAATGTGGCACACTATGTGACACAATTCCTCTATAGAGCGAGCCAGTCTGGGCCTTAATAAATGGACGGATTTGTAATGCTGTGATTGTTGGTAGCAAACCTTTGAAACTACATAAATAATGTATGCCAAGAGAGTCTGTGATTGAGTTAAAGCAAGTAAGCCTGTGGCAAAAGGACTAAGCTTCGAGAGTCTTCTAGAAAGCAGTGGTTCTCAAAGTGGGGTCCTTGAGGGGTTTCCAGGGGGAGGGGGGTTCCATCGCAGAATTTGTAATTAATATAGCATCAGAATCAGTTTAACCATTTTAACTCTATAGACATGATCAGCTATTTGAAAATAGACAATCTACAAGCTGACAACACATCATAATGTGCCGTGTGCTTGTAGATCAGACATTTCTACCAGGATCTGGTAGAAATTGTATATGGGGGTGCCTTCCCTGGCAGTGCTGGCACTGAATATTTTCAGATGAGGGTCAACGGCCAAATACATATTAATTTGGGGGGGGGGCCTCGACATAAAAATGTTGAGAACCACTGCTCTAAAGGCCCTGGGACACCAGGTTGACCAAGGAGAAGACTTTGTATTAAGGCTAGGAAATATTTTTGATATATTGTGATATAACAATGAACAATTCAGGCATTTAGCAGATGCTCTTCCATCAATCCAGAGTGATTTACAGTAAGCAAGAAAACGACATGGTAATACATCAAATACATATAAATAGTCATCAAGGATCATAAGTAAGCTAAGAATCTAACATCCGTCTAACAGTAGAATATCTGTACAATGAAACTATAAGGATACACTATAAAATGCTATGTCTACATAATGATATTTTAATTACATAATTATAAGACAAGGTATTGGATTTTGGATAGCTTAATATCATGATATGGCATAAATGTCCTTTTGTGGTTTTAGTTGATCACATCTCTATTTTACACTTGCCCTCTTTTTATCTGCTGTTAGATTGCTTCCATTTCTTTTCTCATGCTGCTCTGCTCCGGTTTGCTCAGGCTGAACAGCCAAGCAGAGACTCTCCCCTTGCTGACTATATTCACACAGCTGATTCAACATGCTCAGTCGGGTGAGCAGCCACTGCTATTGGTTGACTACCGCCAACGGTGCAAGATACACCACAGTAAACTATAGGTGATTGTCGGCCACAGATTCTCAAAAATTGGGTTTTCGGCCAATACTGGCTTGGCGTGTCAGGGCCTGAAATGAGGCATCGCAGGGTCAAAATACAGTCAAAATATCCATCAGCAAGGGACTGAATTACGCACCCACCAACTGTGTATTAAGAATCAGTTAATTTCCTAGGATTAAGTCAATGGTTCTCTGCAGAGGGTCAGAAAACACATTGGGTCAGCTGAGGTCAACACTCAAAATGAGCCTCATCTCTTCTAAACATGTACTGTATGTGGATTTATGTGAAGATAAGCTAAGGTTACGGTACTGTGACACTTGGTCATTTTAACTTTTTTATTAAGCCGTAAAGCGTGAAGTCTCATCTATCGCGAGACGTTGCGAGCTCCATGCAAGTGGATGGAGCACAGCAACAGGGTTACTATGCAGTAAAGTGTCATGCTACACATACTGTTGACATTATGAAGAGGATTTATACCCAAAAAAATAATTTCGAGCATTTAAATGGAAATAAGCGAATTAGCACAAATACCCAGCACCCCATTGAGGGTTTATACAGTATAGGGGAAATAGCCAATAATGCGTTTTTGCACAAAACAACACCTAGACCACTTTGGTGCGGACCCAACAACTGCAACGAAAGGTAAGAAAGCCTTCCAGCATGAAATTATCCTTTAAGTTATCACTGAATTATAATCAACTATAAATTCATTTATGTTTCTTCCCAGTTTACCTCCTTTTATGATGATTTTCCTGTTTTTGATTATATAGAATTATTATTATTATTTTACCTATGAAAGTAATTTATTTGTTAGAAGGGTAGGCACAATAAGCTTAGGCTTCAGCCTGCACATTTTTGGTCAATATTTATTTTTGCAAAAAAAAAAACACAAAGCAGGCACTGTATTGTTTTTAATGACCAAAATAAATAAACTCTACTCTTTACTCTACTCTAGAAGTGTATATTTGTACGTCCCTAAATGTTCTGATGAATTGAAAAGGGTGGACCATATTGTAAACAAGTGTAATGCTTTATGGTGTCGTCCACAGTTAACAGTCTTTGTATCGAGTTGTGCTTGAAATGTTCTGTAATTCTTCAATCAACTATTTTGTTGTTGAATTGTACCATTTGAAAGTGGTGAATTTAAATGCACCGATTTTATTGAGTGAAACTATGAAATAATTTAATATGATTCTAAACGTATTTATTCTGTTTTATAGTTTACTGTGTTTGAACATCATTTGTGTTTGAAGAGAAAACAAATACACCCGTTGAGACCATCTGACTTCATCTTCTTTCATAATCGAGGGTTACTTTTAGATGGACAAACTCAATTAAAAACACTACTGGAGAATAGGACTGCTCAACATATTGCCTATGGCAATAATATTTTCCAGTTCCACAATTACTTTTTTTTTCAATTTCATTGAGGCAGCGGTTAAACTGGACAGGTTCCTGGTGTTAATGTGTGTAGCTCTATGAATGTGAAGTAGGGTTAAGCTTTGAAAGCATCCACGCTCAGTCAGCCATTCCTGGATAAATAAATGTTTTTAAAGAAATCCCCTAATGGCATCAGTGAAGAGCAATGGAGGGTGAAATACACAAACATTTCATCAGCAATGACTTGCAGAGGCACAAAGAAACATGTAGAAAAAAATACTTGGAATAAACTTGAACTGTTTTCCCACTGAATCTACAAATTAATGGAGAGTCAAGAGGCAGTATACTAACAGTTGGCTTGATTCTTTGTAACACATCATGCATGTCTCTGACTTGTGATCTACTGCTGCTGGTTGAACAGGGCAAGAGAGCAGTAGGCAAACAACACAAAATAATAATAAATTAACACAGTGAACACTGTTTCATCATTTGTTTATAATTTGTGATATCTCAAACCTGCGACACCAATGCAGAAGTTCTGGATACTGGATAGGGGTTGTAAAAACTACTGTTGAGGTACCATTGAGCAAGGCATTTAGTTCACCATAATCTGAAAGTTCTCCATTCAATCCACCAGGCTCATCCTAAAATTGCATGTTGAAGTGTCCTTGAGCAAAACACTTACAAGTCTTAAACCATAACGGCTCATAATGAGTAGACAGGTGTCTTACTGTCTTCCATGAAACCAATGATTTACCAATGTCAGTCACAGTGCATCCGTGTCTGGTTTCCTTGGACATGATAAATAAGTATAGTGAAGAACCCAACCAAGATAGATAATAGAAAAATAAATGAAATGTTTGGGCTTATATTTTAACACTAGACATCTACTGTATCTCTGAATAGGTTACACACAGTCTAGCAAGTATACATTTAAAGAAGTCCATAACTACTTGTGAATAGAATGCAATTATACATTTATAATTATCGCCAATAAGGTACTGTGTCTACTGGCCTTCAACTATCTGGATGAATCAATGTAGTCTATCAGTATCATCAACATTATTGTACAGTCAATATAGCAGCCTATCAACAACAAATATGAATGAATTTAATTAAATCTGTAAAGGTTCTGTAACTTCCGTTACTGTAATGTACATCCTTGTAAAAAGATAAATAATCTAACTTAATTTCCATTTCTTGTCTTTCAGCCTTTCCCTTAAGAGAGTTTATAAGGCACCAATAACACAATTCTAAAACATTTCAAGTACGCTGCCTGAACCTGCCTGGTAATTTACACAAAGTTAGGAAAACATTTGAAATAACATATAGAGTCGCACACACCAAGACTTAAGTTCAAAATATTTATTTCATTTTTGAACAGGGACAAACGTTACGGCCGAAACGTTGGTGTGTGCGGCCCACTACCGTTATTTTGATATGTTTTGAACGGATAGCGCACCTACAGTCAGAGCGCAGTGGTCACATGAAGAGTAAAATAACAAATAGAAAAATAAGACACATTGAATAAATATGTAACACAAAGGGTCAAAATAATGGATGCTGAAATTATATATTCAAAAACACCATATCCAGTCCCATCAAAACAGTAACTATTTTAAAAGGAAAAGTTCTTAATATGAAAGCACTTTGCTATCATATGCCAGGTATTATTTTGCAAGTCACAAATCACGAACAGACACTGAAGCAGACCTTGGCTATGTGGGTGACAGTTGAGAGAGTTGGATGTTTTGCTCCACTGACTAATGTGTGTTGATTGTAGACCAGACCAGGCACATGGCTAATCTGCATGTGTGAAGGTCAGTGGGTTCTTGTGTTGCAATGCAATGGGGATATAATGGGCACCCTGCCAGGAAAAGTTAAGGCCATGACACGAGATGAAAGAACTCTTTATAGGGGTGAAAAACCATTACGCGATTTAGACAGAACACACAATCCCCGCTTGGTCAGAAAACCATTACCATGATAGAAGATAACAAATGTTCTGGGGGGGGGGGGTCGTTAAAAAAAAATAATGACAGCTCACTTTGCTCCACCTGGGTGACAATAAACACTTTAGAGCCATTCCAAAAGGAAGTGACCCAGTTCGCCGATAGGCCTAAGAAGATGGTAAATCAATGGCAAGTGTTTCATATTGTAATATCAAAACGTAACTTAAAATCAGTTCATCACAATCACGGGCGCAGAAGTTCAGACCAAGATACTTCCAATCCGCGCGGGCCTGGCTACGTTGATTACAGTTAGCATGCTATCGTTAACTTAGCTTAACATAGCAAGCTAAAAAACGGACAAGTCACCTTGGACACAGAATCGAAACACTAAGTTAACCACCAGCATTACCTCGAATTTACGTTATTATTCCTTATTGTCTGCTCTGTGAATTGCCTTTAAGTCAAACAAATGATTGTTACATGGCTCAAATCATATCAAGAATGTGTACATAACAATACCAATGATGTCTAGCTTAAGTGGAGGTAAAAAAACAACAACTAGCTATTCGTCAGCTAGCTTAGCATTAAGCTAACTTGGTGCTACACCCATAGCTAGCGGGTTAGCAACAGCGAACTGTTCTTGAAGGCTCCGTCCTGTACATAAAATGACGCATTCTCATCAAAGGTGGCGCATTCTCAGCTTAAAATACGCTGTTATTGTATTGTCGGGGCGATACTTTATAACTCGACAAAAACGACATTAATAAGGTAATTTTCCACCGGGAAAGATGTGTCGACACGTCCGACCTCATCCTCACCAGCTAACAACAACAACTGATGTAATAACGTCATTATAATTTACCTGTGATCTGCCCGCTCCTGGTCCGCCGGTCCCGCCGGGACCCCCCGGGTGGCTCCTCTGCCCGGGCTGCCCGGGTCCCCAACCGCCGTGGCCGCCGGCAGAGCCGTGGTACTGGACCCCCATGTCCTTCCCCTGGAGCCCCTGCGAAGACGGGCTCAGGCTGTTGTAGTCTTGATATCCGCCGCTTCCATAACCACCTCCTCCCGCCCGCATCATGGGGCTCGGAGATGTCAGCAGCTGGTTTAAAGTCGGCGTTGCCCCCGAAGGGTGCTGCTGCTGCTGCTGCTGGGGCCCACCACCCTGCTGTCCGGGGGGGAACCTCTGCTGGAACCCCCCAGCGGCGGCGTTAACGACTCCTCCGCCCGGCGAAGTGGCGGAAGCCAGGGCCGCCTTGCTGTGACTAGCCGCGGCTGTAGCCGTGTTGCTGCCGCCGCTGCTGCCGCTCCCGGCCGCCGGGCCCATGGTGGTCCGCGAGCTGGGGCTCATCATGCCCCCTCCTCCGTAGCCGCTGTTGTTCCCGTAGCCGGCTCGGTAGTTCGGGTAGTGGTTATACGGGCTCGGGTTGTTGTTGTTGTACCCTCCGCCGTCGTGCGAGTTGTGGTGGACCTGATCCATAGTGGCGCCGCTGTTGTTGCTCTGTACCGAGTGCATTATTACCCCAGTCCCTGGGCTTTGTTGTCCGCCATGTTGATCAAAGCAAGGCCCTCCTCCTCCCCTTCTTCCATTCCCATAATAATGATTAAACTCGGTAACACCGGAGCTGTTCCCACTCAGGGCAGGAGGAGGAGGAGCAGGGTTGCTGTTGCTGGCATGTTGCTGCTGCTCGTACCTGCTGCCGCTGTCCATCCGTCCCTCCTCCTCTACCTCCTGGTCGACACTGGTCTGCTGCTCATCCGCTCTATTCTTCTTCTGGATGTTTTCCTTAGCTCCTCCATGATGGTGTTGTTGTTGGTGATTTCCACTTTCTCGTCCTCCTTGTTGTTGTTGTTGTGTCGACTGCGGGTTGTTGTTTGTGTTGTTGTGAATTTGTCGCTGTTGCTGTCGGTGGTGAATAATAAACTGGTTGTTGAATGGTGGTTGTTGCTGCTGCTGCTGCTGTTGCCGATGAGGAGGTGAGTTCTGTTGGAGGTGAGACGCAGGGGAATGAGGCTGCTCTCCTCCGAGACTGTTACTGAGATGCTTCACTTTATGGTTCCCATGCTGCATCCCCGTTGTTTCCATGTTGTTGGGTTACACACTGACTGGAAGGAGCCAGCAGACCCACTTTTGTTTCTTCCCTCCCAGCTGGTCTCCGTTGTTGTCTCTCTCTCTGTTCAGAATCAGATATGAATGTCTGTGTTCTGTTCACAGTCCAGTTGTCGTTATTACGGACGAGTCTTCTTCAAGCCTGTACTAGTCTACATTCGTGCTTTGAGGAGAAGTTACATTATGCTTCTTTCTTCTTTTCTCAAACCAGTCAGCCAAGTACAGCTCCCCCAGACAACAGTTTTTTTTAGATGATCGCTCGCTAAAATAACGGGAGTCTGGATCCCATGGCCAGGACGGATGGACGGTCGGTCGCGCTGTGGTTGGCTAGTTGGTTGTCAAGACGATCCTTGGTTTTAGCCACAGTGGCAGGTGATAAAAGGTTTAGCCATAATTCGCCAAATATAGTGACTTTACACAATCTAGCGTACGGCAGTGGCTGATTAAATGTAAATTATTGTTAGTTTTAGGCGTATAATAAACCTAAACCTTCTCTTCAAAAACCAATGAACCATTTTTATGAACAGGTGTTCTTTACGTTTTGCCGTTGTGCTTGTGGATGCTTTACTAGATAAATTTTTTGGGAAATGTTGGCTCAGTGAATTTAATGTATTGGATTGGATATATTTATATTTAAGTCAAGTTTATTATTTTGGCTGTACAGTACACCACTATGCTGCCCACCGTCAGCAGTTGGCCTAACAACGAACTAGCCAATCGTAGAACAACCTAGCCCTCCAGGCTATGGGATGTAGTCTAGCCTAATAACCGACCTTTACTTATCATTTGACGCCGGGGCTGGTGCTACCTGCGCGGCCATGGTCGAGCACATCCGACCGAGCCTTGGTTCCACTTCCAGTCAGCCTGGATGATACTGACCAAACCTCTACCTGCAGTGCACTGTGCACATGGATGGAATAAATCTAGAGTGACAACACTAATAGGCCTATAGCACAAATAAACAACCAAAAGAAATATCACTTTGTTAGTAGTGTAGAATAATTTGGCAAAACAATATTGTAGCCTACAGCTTAAGGCTATATAAATCATGTTTAAAACAATTTGTAATGTGTAAACGGATATGAAGGCAAATTGTGGGGAAATAGGCATTTTACATTGGGAAATCAGCAAAATGTTTAGTCAGCCAGTTTGTGTTTAGCCACTTGAGGCTATTTCAAAGAAACCAAGGCATATTCTGAGTAGAGAGTAGTTGTAAAAGAAAACATTGTCCCCAGTAGAATAGCTGCAATTTAAATGTTATTAAATCATGGACAAAGGAGCAAAGTCTGCATTTCCACGAATCACTGGGCCTCTATGTACCCTATATTTACAACAAAAACATAATGAATTAGATTATTTCCTGCGTCATAGCAATGTTATGTATGTTTTCTGTTACTTTATTTTTTATATTTTATATATTTGTTATTTTGCAGTTGCAGCATTAGGCTATATCTTCGTCTAGTTCACAGTGGGAAATGTAAATTGACTACACATGAGAGCACATGCTTTGTGCGTGCGTGCGTGCATGTGTGCGTGAAAAGGAGGAATGAGAGGGGACCTCCCAGTCAAGTCAAGCAGGGAAAGTGGGTCAGACAGCAGCAGCCCCACAGAAAGCAGCAGCAGAAACAGCGTATGAAGTCAATTTTATAACTGATGTTTGAGCTAAAAAGGCGACACAGCCAACATAGGCCTACAGTACAGACTTGTCTTTCAGGGATTCTCCCCGCATCTAATGTCTCTTTACGATTGTATTTGTCCCATTGCAGCTTATAATTCAATTTGTGCAATAGTATCTTTAAAAAGGTGACAGTATTATTAGTGTTTGCTGCATGTCTCAAAATAAAAATGTTAAATGACAATAATATTGTTATTTCAACAATGTTGGTCCTGGGGTACCCATTTTCGTAAAGGAAGTCATATATAACCCAAGGTTTGTAGAAGATTTCAAGATTTTTGATGTCACAGTAGCCTATCTACATACAGTAGCCTACATACAACACACAATACAGCAGCAATATAGACAGAATATTAAACAAAATAGCCATGAAAATATGCATTATCAATCAACCTACAAGCTGTAATTGTCTCCACCAGGCCGAAGGCTTGGGGAGAGAGTATGTTTTGCACTCCGTCCGTGTGTGTGTCCGTGTGTGTGTGTGTGTGTGTCCGTCCTTCCATCCGTCTGTTACCAGCTAATCTCTGGCACCATTAACCCGGTCGATGCCAAACTTTGCACACACACTCCCTGGATGCCAACGATGAACCTCTGCCCCACATTTTCCAGAACGGCCTGTTATAACGCCACCATGAGGCAGCTTTTCACATTTTTTACCTAAAACTGCACCGATCTGCGTGAAACGTTGCATGCACACTCCCTAGAGGCCAAGGACAAACCTTTGACCTGCATTTTCCGCATCTGCCTTTAATAGCGCCACCAGGAGGCTGACTTTTGAAAAACACATTTTTCACATTCACAAATCGTTACACACCATCTCTATGATCATGTGCTCAAGTCGGATCTGTCCGATATTTCATATTCCATCCTAATTGGCTATAATTAGCTTTCACAGTTTGCAAGATTGCCCCGTTTTGAACAAAAGCCTCAAATCATTAACGCAGCATGCAATTTACGTGAAATCTTTCACACATTTTCTTACTAGGCTGAGGAATATATCCCACCCTTTTCACATTGGCCTGTTATAGCGCCACCAACAGGTTGATTTTTGCAAAACACATTTTTGGAACAAAATGCCTCAAAAACATTTTGCCAAACATCTCACACAGTCCTATCCTCCTGGTGGAGACCTGTGCCCAGAAGGGCACAGGTTATAGTTATACATATTTCACAAGTTAAAGGAAAATATTACATAAATGTCCACTCTACCACAAGCTACCAGAACACCTTCACTGCACCTTAACATACTGTAGATCTGGGATCTAGAAGTTTCTGGAACTGTATTTGAGGGATGGAACACCTTTCTAACAAAACATCTCATTTGGTGTTTTGGTGGTGGTGGTGGTGGAGAACACTGTCTACCAACTCTAACACATCAGTCCAAAATCACCCATACTGTAGGTGTTCAACGGCATGGGTTGGTAATTGTGAAGGCCATAGCATATGATTCACATCATTTTCATATTCATCAAACCATTCAGTGACACCTCATTCATTGTGGATGGGTGCATGGTCAAGAAGAGACCACTCCCATCAGAATTAAATTGTATTGGTGTCCGTGTAGCTGTGTTGACCTCATCACTTAGACCGTATCTGCACCTTTTTCCACATCTGAGACCAGAGCCAGTGGTTTTTAGCAACAATGAACTCAATGTGCATTTGTCTTTGTAATGAGGGGTTTATGCACTGCAACCTCATACTATAAAATCGCTCTCTACAGTACTACTGTAGGTAGTTTTCGACAGACTGTTCTGGTTGACAGTCTGATCACGTCCTTGCTTTCTCAGTCATTAACAGTTGCTTCGTGGTCCTGATAGGATGTTAAATTCTTAATTTTTTTCCGCCTTGGTAATAAAGTTTATGGGGAGCTTTCAAAACGGTGTGCAGACTTCTTCTTTCTCTTGCAGTTTGTTCTTTTTGTTCGAGCACCCGTTGAATTAGCCTGGTATGTGCGTGCACCTCCTGACCACTTATTCTACTATCATTCAGTACATCTGTAAGGAAGCAGATGCAATAATGTATAAGAACACATTTCATAGCCACCTGTATAGTAGGGAACCTATCTTTTACTATTTGAGCTCACAACGTGTCGATGTAGATCGGCTAGTTGAACCATTTTAAACTGTTTTTCAAAATAGAATATAGCTAATAAGTTTAGGGTTTAGGTAGCAAGACAGGGCCCTATAGGTCCCAAACTGTATATTGTCAAAAAGATAATCTACAAAAAGATTCCTTAAAGCAAAAATGAGCAGCAGCAAAGTATAATCTAATAGAATATAGATCGGCCTGCTGCCCAATACTGTATGTGACCTCAGTCCCTGTGCTCATTCTGTAGCTCCGAGATGAGAGCTACAGAATGAGTGCAGGGACTGAGGTCACATATGGGGCTAGGCCTGCTGCCTGCGATAGAATTGTTTCTTCTATAGAGAGTTTCAGTACAACCTGTTATATATGTAAATTATGTTAATGTTTTGTTTGGATTAGAATTCTTGAACAATTTCAAACCTTCCTTGCTGAGGTTTTAGTCAAATATAAGTGCCCCTTTCTTACTCTCATAAATTCTGAAGACATGAGTCATGATTATACCATTTAAAGGTTAGAGTTAATTTCAATAACACAACTTGCTCTGCATATTTACTGTTACACTGGTACATGTGCCACCCATATTTCTAATGTCCTGTAAATAAAATAGTATACGGTAACACAATACGACATTGGCCCTACACCTACCAAAATTCATACATTTAGCCTGATCTATTTAAGAGCCGGGTGAACAGGGAGGCTGTCTCGTGAGGCTAAATTCAGAGGAGCAGCTTGCATAGTGTTTGGCTCAAGGACACTTGCCTGATTTATACACCATCGTATGAAGGTGTCACACTGCTCGCGCACGCGCACTGAAAAAAGCCAATCTGCAAGCTCACGAGTGTAGTAGATCTGCTATTTTCGGTGTGCTGACTCCTTCGGCAGTATATTGTATATTAGAGAGGCGGTTGGATGGATTTATTGGATTATGATCATATTATGTACATTTCTGATATGGCCCCATGGTCTGAAAGGCTGGATCTAGCAGATTTTCTGTTCTCATTCGTTTTAGAGGGTCTCTCCACATGACATTTTCTGTATTCAATCTGTCTCCTCTCCAGTGTCACTTAAAGTACATTACACAATTCCAATCAGTAAAGCTGACATTCAGTCTCTCAGTGCCCCCTTGTGGAGTGGATTATTTATGTTCCAAACATTCCATCAACTATCTCTACTCATCAATTGAAATTAAATGAAAACTTACAGGTAAACACTTCCAGCAACACTCAACCAAGTGCATGGGGAATAGGGCAGGTATATAAATACACTTTTTGAGTGGTGTAAACCACTCCTACAACTGGCTTTGTTAGTTTACGTGTCTATCCGTACCAAAAAAATTAGCATGGTTGCTATGGTCACCCAGTTCACACAGGTGTGATTTCAGCTTTGTTAGTTTACGTGTCTGTTCGTACCAAAAAATGAGCATGGTTGCTATGGTCACCCAGTTCACCCGGGTGTGATTTCATTACGTCAGACCACAGCTGATCAGGCTATATAATACCTTACACCACTCAGTTCACACGGGTGTGATTTTTTAATGTAAGATTGTTATTGTTGCCTCTATTATTCCCAAACACGAGGCACATGGAAAGTCCATTTCCCGGATTTTCCACTTCCACACTCAACTTCTCTTTTATGAAATGGTTTATCCTAAATGGTACAGATAGGAAAAATCCCTAAACCCATGGCTTTGTACTATATTATTTCACACCTCCTATCCGATCATAATTTAGGAAATTATAAATAAGTCTAAACTTTCATCAATCATTTGATCATGTATTTGTGTGCTTTTTAATTGGTTAGATTTAGCTTTTTATCAACATTTATTAGTTTTGATCAAAGTTGGCTTGTGTGCTTTATCAAATTGTTCACTATGGCAAAATCTATTGTAACAGATAAAAAGTCACAGGCTTACTTGGTTGACCAGAGTCGACTATGTACTTGATCCACTCTTTTGTTCCAGCTGTAAACAGAATCTCTTAACCGAAAATAGACAATATTTCTTGTAGATCTACAATTTTTGTTTAATGTATGCCCCCCAGAAGAGAGATGCTATGGTTCAAGTGGTTAATAACATAAACCCAAGCATCCCTTTTCTTGCCAAATTATAGGCGAACATAAAGGCAAAAACAGTCCGAAACTCTACTGTACAACATCAACACACGTTGCAATATGCAATGGTAGACAAAAAGTAATTACTCAACCCCAGTGATTAAGTCAAAGTATAGATACTCCTGGTCAAATATTACTCAACTGCAACTGCAAGTGAAGGTTTCTCATTTGAATATGTACTTGATTCTTTTGTTATTATTATTATTATTATTATTTGTCCCCAATTTAGTCGTTATGCCAATGAATTCCTCATACCCATTACATACACATTTCTCATTTTGTCACTGCTGTTGTATCCTACTGACTCACCTGCCAGTGAGGAGCCCCCACCGAGAGGACGTATAGGTCTACAGAATTCGTTCTACACCTCCCGCCCAACAGGTGCCGCCCCAGCCCGTAGGAATACATGCAGAGAGACACCCTCCGGTCCTCCCTCCCTGGCCTGGCTCCCCACCCCCGAACACGGGCCCATTGTTGAGTGGTGCTAGCCACTCCTACATGCAGCAATGTGTTTATGTATGTATACATGTTGTATGTCTGTCTCTGTGTCTGTCTGTATACTGTATGTAAGTATGTATGTCTAAGCACGGAAATACCATTTTGTCAACACCAAGTGTCAACGTTGCGTAGCCACACACACACACACACACACACACACACACACACACACACACAGTACAAGTACAGTATTTTTATTAAAAAAAAATATGATTTTTTGGGGGCTTTTCTGATACAGTACAGTAGACTGACAGGAAGGGGAGTGACACGCAGCAACGGTCGTCAGGATCGGGACTCGAACCTACAACACGTTGTCAGGCTAGGTCAGCAGTGTAGGTGCCCAGACTACACCAGCTGTCCGGGCCACATTTGTACATTCTGAGAGTTCAATAACACTTGGGATTGTACAGCATTTAAGAGAAACTAATTGACCCCAGTGGAATTAATAAAGTTGTAACAACAAGTTGGCCCGTGGAGAGAGCACTGAGGGGACATGTGCTCAAACCTCACGTGCAGATGTTTTGGGGGTACCAGAAATGTAGGCTAGTACATTGGATGTGTTATGCTAACGGAGCAAGATGTTCCACAAATTTCTTGGCCCATGTCATTGACAGTAAAATACAGTAAGTAAGTATACGTTCTCAATAACATGCAAAAATGAAAAGGGCCACGGATCTTTGATGCAAAAGGGCAGGTGCCCAAGCACCAATGTAATGAAATGTGGCACTGAGTCAGGCAGCTGAGCCTGACTCAGTGACAACACATTTATCTGCATATGCATATTGATAACCATGACATAATGATTGTCTATACTACTGCATCAGAGGGACTGACTATACAATATGATATGAGATACATGCGTGTTCCTGCTCATTCTGTTTTTATCATGGTTTCCATAATCTACTATAGGGACGTCATAGATCCACTGTCCTACTGTGTGTGTAATACTCTAGAATGTATGTGACTACCTGCCTGTAATGTGTCTGACTACGAACTGATTACAATGTGCTGAATCTCTCTCTGTCATAGGTGGATTTGATTATTTTCTGTTATCACTAAAACACTTAAGTAGATTCAGATTCTATTTTACCGTACAATCCCATTGTCCTAGACACCAAGACCGTAATCGTATCTCGTCTGATTTTTGATTATCTGTGAGCATGTTCTCCTTCGCTTGAGTCTTTTAGACCTCCCTTGAGAAGGGCGCAGTCCCAGGCTAGACCCCTCTCCACTTGAGGTCTACACCCAGGCACATACATTCTAGACAGTTTATTACACACACACAGAGAGAGAAATAAATATATACCGTACAGTAAGACAGTGGATCTATGTCCCTAGAAGATTATGGAAACAAAGATAAGAACAGAATGAGCAGGAACATGCATGCATCTCATATCATATTGTACATAGTCAGTCAGTCCCTCTGATGCAGTAGTAGACAATCATCATGCCATGGTTATCAATTAGTCCAGTAATAATTTAATTTGACCTCAATCTAATTGCAAAAAAAACAAACTCAGCTGATTTTTGCATCTTCGATATATCCTGAATAACAGAAAAGAAGTTGCCTGGAATTGTGTTGAAAATGGCCTGTACAGTATGGCCACCATTGGCATCCTATTATAAGGCAATATTTTCTAAATGTCCTTGTGCTTTAAGTAGCATGTGACATGTCAAACAAGGGGGTTTTCATGATGCTGAATCCATTCCAAGCATTCGTTTTGCACAAAAACGCTCATTGGGCTAAATTTGGCCATAGCAACTTGCCCAAATGTGATGATGTCAGCGTGTGTGTGTGTGTGTGTGTGTGTGTGTGTGTGTGTGTGTGTGTGTGTGTGTGTGTGTGTGTGTGTGGTACATGGTTGAGGGTGATCATGTGTGCTGAAGACAGACGCTCTCTATTATTGTAGGCATCCATCCTTTTAATTGACCCATTAAAGGACCATTTCACCACTTTTCAACCTATCTTCATATACTAGGTCCTCACTAATAGAGCACCGAAGTCCTGACGTCACTGTCAGTAGAGGGCGTCAATCCACAGGTTCGTCTACTTTTTATTTGCATTGTAATCTCCATAGGAGGATTTTAGATCGCCTCATCTAAGAACTGTGTTTGAAAAATAAACCGATCACCCTGGCCTTTTCACTCATATGGATATGAAGCATCGACTGAAGGTGGAAATGTACAAATATACCCAAAGAGTAACAAAAAAAGCGTTAGAAACGAGTGAAACAACCCAGAGACTACATTTCCGGTATAGGCGGGTGGCTGCATCTGCCCGTTGCACAACAGAAACTGAATGTTAATTATTTTTATTTTATTGATATTTAATGTCTCGTGGTTAGTACGAGTCGAGTCACCACCAGCTGAGCTTACGTCAATGAGGAATCTCGCAATGTGTTGACAGCTGGGCGTGACGTAGCAGCGACATTGCCTTCATATGTAGTTTCAATATAACTAACTCTGAGAGTTTCATACTCTCAGAGTTACAGACCTGTAAGGTTCCATCAATTGGTTCTAGTTCTAGTGAACAGAAATAATAAATAAATAGTTGGTAACCCAACTGTAAGGAGTGCAAACACATTAAAGAACCTGGGGGCTATCTATGAAAAGGTAACACAATGAACAGGGAAAAAAATTGAACCATGTAAATACAACAAATTGAGCAGAGCACTGCAGGGAGTTGAGCCCCATTCCGGTAAACCAGAAGTACCACACCAGTGCCTTAGTTTTTGTTTTGTTGTACAGGTCCATTCGTTGAAATGTAAAGTTTACATTTCAACGGTAAAGTAATTTCACAATTTACATTGTAGGCAATAATTAATAACGGTATATAAAGAAGAAGAACACAGAAGCACAAAACTAACATTTTTGAATTATTGTCTCCACCAGGCCAAAGACACAGGGAGAGAGTATGTTTTGCACTCCGTCCGTGTGTGAGTGTGTCCGTCAGTTTGTTAACAGCTAATCTTCGGCACCATTAACCTGGTCGATGCCAAATTTTGCACACACACTCCCTGGATGCCAACGATGAACCTCTGCCCCACATTTTCCAGAACGGCCTGTTATAGCGCCACCAGGAGGCCGACTTTTTTTTATATTACTCCTCCAGATTGTGTCCAAAAATCCCGCAAATCGTTACACACCATCTCTATATTCATGTGTTCAAGACGGATCTGTCCCATATTTCTTATTCCATCCTAATTGGCTACCATTGCCTTTCAAAGTTTGCAGGATTTGCCCATTTTGAACATAAAGCCTCAAATCATGAACGCAGCGTGCAATTTACGTGAAATCTTTCACAGACTTTCCTACTAGGCTGAGGAATATATCCCACCCTTTTCACATTGGCCTGTTATAGCGCCACCAACAGGTGGATTTTTGCAAAACACATTTTTGGAACAAAATGCCTCAAATCATCCAATTGCCATCCAAGGCGTAAGAAGAAATGGCACCCTTTTCACATTGGCCTATAATAGCGCCACCAGGAGGCCATAACTTGACCTGCCCTGGTGGAGATCGACCTGTGCCCCGAGTGGCACTTTTTCAAGTTTGCTATGATCTTTTAAACTTTCTCTTGCCGACCTCCCACATTTCATTCGATGATTAGATTGATGACATACTGGCAGAAATGATACAGCACCTGGGACCTAACGCAAAGACCTGGCTCGTGGGGATGCTGAACACATGCATGGCACAGAAAACCATCCCTTCTGTCTGGAGAAAGGCCAAAGTGGTTACAGTCCCCAAACCTGGCAAAGACCCATCATCCCCAAAGAGCTACCGACCCATTTCCCTCCTCTGCATCACCTACAAGCTCTATGAGAGGCTGCTACTCCAACGCCTCATGCCACTCATAGACACCAAGCTGACTAAAGACCAAGCTGGTTTCCGTCCCGGCCGCTCCTGTGCTGGACAGAGCTCAACCTCACCCAACACATTGAGGATGGGTTTGAGGGAAAACAAATAACTGGAGCAGCATTCAGAGATCTCTCTGCTGCCTATGACACTGTCCAACAACGCACAATGGTCAGGAAAAGCCTCCTCAACAACAGGCGCTTCTATGTCCAGTTAAATGACCAGAGGAGTAAATGGAAAGCCCAAAAGAATGGCCTCCCACAAGGTAGCGTGCTCGCCCCTCTCCTTTTCAATATCTACAAAAAGGACCAGCCACTATCCACAGAATTCCAGCGTTTCATCTACGCCGATGACCTCTGCATTACCACCCAACAAGCAGACTTCCAGAAGATTGAGTCTGTCCTTGAAAGTGCCCTCCAAGAAATGTCAAGCTACTACAATACAACCACCTGAAACCCAACCCATCAAAAACCCAACTATGCAGCTTCCACCTGAGGAACCGAGACGCAAAAAAAGAACTCTCCAACCATACCCACCCCATGTAACTTGGAGTTACACTGGACAGGACACTCTCCTTCAAAAAACACCTGGAGAACACAAAAGCCAAGGTCAACACCCACACCCGTGAAATAAATGTTTACACACCTCATTCAAGTTGCAGGCAGGCAGGCAGGCAGGCAGGTCGAGACAGGCAAGCACGCAGGCAAGCAAGCAAGCAAGCAGGCCGAGGCAGGCACGCAGGTAGGCCGGCCGAGGCAGGCAGCCAGGCAGGGGCAGGCACGCAAGCAGGCAGAGGCGAGGCAAGCACGCAGGCAGCTGAGGCATGAGGCAAGCAGTCAGGCAAGCCCACAGGCAAGAACGCAGGCAGGCAAGCACGCAGTCAGGCAAGCCAGTTTCAGACAAGCAGGACAGACAGTTTGTGGCAGACCGAGGCAAGCAGGCAAGGCGCAGTTAAGCAACAAAGTGCAGGCAGGGGGACTATCCGGCCTAAGGCTGCACTGCAAGGGTTGGATCCTGGCTTGCTGCAAATGCTGGTCTGGGCTGGCTGACTGTTGGCTGCACAGGCTGTCTGGGCATGCTGAGTCTGGGCTTGTAAAAATGTTCGCTGCGCTGGCTTACAAACTCTCCAACCATACCCTCCCCATGTATATTGGAGTTACACTGGACAGGACACTGTCCTTTAAAAAACACCTGGAGAACACAAAAGCCACGGTCAACACCCGCAATAACATCCTGCGAAAACTAGTGAACTCCAAGTGGGGTGCAGACCCACAAACAATCCGTGCAACTGCCATGGCCCTGTCTTTCTCTACAGCAGAGTATGCCTGCTCAAGTTGGAGCCGATTACGTTGCAGGCAGGCAGTCAGGCAGGCAGGACGAGACAGGCAAGCAGGCAGGCAGGCAAGCAAGCCTAAGGCTTACGTTGGTGGCCATTTTATCACCGGAAAGATTAGCCTCCAGGATGGAACCTAGGTAGGTAATTTCATCTTTACGTGATAACATTGTCACCCACTCTATAATAACCAAGAAGCCATTTGCCTTGCTGAGATTACTATTAGATCCAAAGAGAATGGATTCAGTTTTTCCCAGGTGTAAAGATAGTTTGTTATCATCGAGCCAGGTGCAGATTCTACCGAGTTCAGAGCTGAGGGCATTTTCAACCTGCAGTTTGTTCCTGTCCGAGACTGTAATGGCAGTTTTAGAATGCCAATTCTACTATTCAATAAGAACTATTATTGTATTCCATTCGGTCAAATAGGATGAAACAATCATTCACTACGCAGTCAAACCAACCAACAGCTGTCAATCTGACAGCTGTCACTATTACCTCTACCTACTTGGGTGTGTTCTCAAATTAGTTTGTTTCCTGCTTGCCTCCAACTATCCCCCATTTAGACTATGTCTAAATGTCGTCAGCAAACACCATGAAGGGAGATGAGTGAGACCACCTGTTATTATCTGTCCATGTCCTGTTGTATTTGAATAAAACACCTGTCACTGACTGTCAATTTGGGGGGTGTGTGGTTGGGAAATAAAGGGGAGGGAAAGGAACAACTAGGGGAGGAACGGGGTGATGCTTCACTTTTGACTGTACTACGATGAGCAACCATGCTACCATTCTGCTGTACTGAGATGATCGGAACGAATAAAGAACGATGATGACGATTATGCCGGACTCCTTGATGCTGTGTCGTGCCTTCACCTCTGTCTACAGTCACATATGCTGAGACCTCATAATTTCCATAACAAGACCAGCAGTGCCGAGTCATCTGCGAACAGGAACAAGTTGTAGTCACAAGCTGAAGTCATGTCGTTTACATATATTAGAGGCCCTAGTATGCTTCCTTGTGGAACGCCACAGCTCACTGGGAGGGGGGGGGACAGTACTCCGTTCACTTCCACCGTCTGTTCTCTCCCCTCCAGGTAGGATTGCATCCAGCTCACTGATGTGCTATCGAAACCAATTGCTTTTAGCTTGTTAACCAGTATGGAGTGGTTCACGGTGTCAAAAGCCTTTTGAAGGTCCAGCATGACCATGCCGCAGTATTTGCCAGCATCCACCTCTTGTTTGATGTGGTCGCTCAAATAGAGAAGGCATGTGTCAGTGGAGTGGGATGTTCTGAAGCCAGATTGGAACTTGTACATTAATTTATTAGTGGCAAGATACTTTTCAACCTGTTCATAGACTATTTTTTCCATCACTTTCGAGATGGAGCTTAGACTGTTACTGTGTAGGGCTGAACGCTGCATAGCAACCAGCAGACGATTAATAATAACTCATAGGATCACTGTTTACTCCTTAGACCCTGCTAAAGACCCAATGTTTTATTTCATATGATTTGAAATGTAGACCTATTGACTAATTTGTTGAACATATGGCTGATCAACAAGCTCGTAGATCGGCTAGTTTCAAATAGCCGATGTGTAGGCCTATAGGGTTTATAGTGGAGCTACAGCTGATGTTGATGCTATATTAAAAAAACGAAATCGGACGGACCCTGTAGTCTGAGACTGTGCTATTATATATTGTGATTGTAGGTCAGCTAGGTCAGTCAGTAAACACTGAAGTTGGTGCATTGATTCACAATACCAGAATGCACTGGTACTGTAGTTGTACAGTAGTTCAGTCCATGATTCAACCTCCTCTTGTGAGTTGGCTAGTGAGATGCACCTAGGAGACATTTATACTTCAAAGCGCAACAGTGTTGCGCACAGAGAACAGCTGATATACAAACTCACATCACATCACAGATGCGACTGTTGTGAGCGTAGAGGTCTGCGTGCGCGACACCATCACGGGACGAAGCATAAATTATACTTGATGGGCTGCAGCAGAGCGGCTCTGGGCTGCAGGTGCTCGTGCAGCCGTGGACAAACAGGCACTGCTGCCGTGATCATGAGCGGGGCATTTTTTACACGTGAGTGCAGTTAGAACTTTTCCATTGCATCTTATGAGAGGTGGTGTTCTTCTGCTGCCTTTATGCGCGCGCATTCTGTTTCTGTGTGACGTCGTCTGTTGAGGCGTCTATTAACTTTGTATTTAGGGTTTCTTCCTGGAGGCTGAACCCTTGACAGTTAAACGGGCCAATGAAATAAACAGTAAAATAGTGACATCACACTATCAGCACCTCCCCTAACCCCTCCCCATTTATCTTACAAATACAGCTGTGGGTGCGGCTTCAGTTCAGGTGGATCACCACCCATCACCACCCGGCAAACCAAGCATACTTAATGAACTGGTGGGCGTGTCCACATAAAAGCATAATTTAAACAAATACTGTACACTTTTTGGAAAATGTGCTTCCTCCTTATATTACAAAAAAAATCACACCCGTGTGAACTGAGTGGTGTAAGGTCTTATATAGCCTGTCTGACGTAATGAAATCATGTCTGACGTAATGAATCCACACCCGGGTGAACAGGGTGAACATAGCAACCATGCTCATTTTTTCTGCACTAACAAAGCCAGTTGTAGGAGTGGTTTACACCACTCAACAACATGTTTTAGGGTGGGAAAATCGTGGCACTCCATCTTTAAAAAAAATCTGCCTAACGATGATGTCACTGGTGGACGGGACACAGACTGAGTAGAAAACTCAAAACTATCATGATTATTAGTGAGGACCTATTAAATGAAGATAGGTTGAAAAGTGGTGAAGTGGTCCTTTAATTCAAGGCACATCAATGTATAGCTATATAATAGATGATTAGATTAGAATGAACAGGAAAAACCCTAATAATCAATATAAACAATTGAACATCTAAACTGTAGTTACACGTTTCAGCCTGTAGAGGGAACTGAAACCATACTATATTTACAGCCTATAAAGACACATTAATCAGAAAGATGGGTTCCTCTCCGTTAGCCTATAATAAACAGCCAAACTTCAACACCTGTTGACTGTTGTAGATACCTACACCTATATCTACTGGTAGATATTTTATTTTATTATGTTTTATTATTTCATATTACTTATAACGATGTTAAAAATATCTTGTCTGCATGTGCCGCCCTGTCATACCATACTGTTTTGTTCTGTAATGTAACGTTTTCATGTTTACTGAGTCTACTATCACAACACTTATTTTGACACTTATGATATTTCCACCTATTGACAATTGACATTCGACAACTGTGGACTGATATGTTGGACATTTTCTTGGTATAAAATGATTGTGCAATTGATGTGATAATTCAGAGCTGCATCTTGAAACTTTGTGGACATATCTCTCTTCTGTCTCTTTGCCACTGTACCGCTCTCTGAAACGGAACTTGAGATAAAGGTATAACTTGGAAGCAGGTTGCTTGGAAGATATACCTTAAGTCCGTTGTCACCAAGTCCAACTTATTTCAGGTTCTTTCAAAACGCTATTTTCCATAGAGTTAAATCTTGTCATATACCTGCAGGGTTAAATGTTTGGTTTTACATCTTTAAGGTGTATTAACTTAGGTCACATCTGGGATAGCCTACACCCCTTATTTAACACAGGGGTGCACTATATAGCAGGCTACTATAATCAGGGAACTGGGATCCAGGGCTTTTGGATAAATGAACTGCCTTTAACTTGATGGATAGCCTATTTTCCAATAAACCAAATCAGATTTATTATAGAATATATTGTGTGCGTGTGTGTGTGTGTGTGTGTGTGTGTGTGTGTGTGTGTGTGTGTGTGTGTGTGTGTGTGTGTGTGTGTGTGTGTGTGTGTGTGTGTGTGTGTGTGTGTGTGCAAGCAGTAGACAAGTTTAACAGAAGACTATAGGCATATACAGTAAGTAGACATTAGCCTATACTGTAAAGGCGTATTTCATGCGCGAGGACAACACATGCACGTGCTTGCTGTTTTTTATATAAAGTGTATATTTGTAGGCTACGACTCTAAATGTTCTGATGAATTGAAAATGGTGGACCCATATGCATGTTGTAAATAATAATGTGGTAAACAGTCTTTGTAGGCCTATTGAGTTGTGCTTTCATACATGTGAAATCTGCAAACTGTTAATAAATAGGCTACTTCAATCAATCAATCAATCAATTGCAGGACAGTTCTTTTTGGCAAGCGAGTCGAACCCGTCGGAGGCGCTAAATTAAACAGTTACAGTTACTGTTACGCACAGCTACAGGGCAGCTTACTACTAGACTACAGTACAGGCCTACACTAGACTATACAGTAGGCCTACAGGCCTACAGGCGAATACTCGAGGACTCCCTGTGAATTCCTCATGACAACGTGATGTGACCTTGTAAAAAATTGCTCCCACGAATCAGGACCAATATGTCTCCATGTGCCACAACCAAACCAACCTGAACATCATGCACACACAGACCTGTCCGAAACACCACAGGTATAGGCATTTTTATTTGTTTGCTAAATTAGCTAAACAATACAACATAGCCTCTTTTCTTTTCTTTTTTTCTCTTCTCCTGGCACAAAGTAGCCTATATTCTTCAGATGTGGGCCCGCCCCGCGGCCAATACGTCGTATATGGATATCAATTTGGGGGTCCTTGGCATGTTTGAGAACCACTGTTCTTTATCCTTGTAAAATGTAGACAGCCAAAAGTGCGTGCACGATCTAACGCATTTTGAAATAGCAAAGCACAATTTAATTAAGCTTATGAACTATATGACAGAAAAGTGAGCACAGCGACAGATTTATTATCTGAAACAAACATGTCCCTTAGAATGATGAACATTATGTTAATAAGTTACATTCGTTAAGGTATTGGAAGGGGAACTCATTTCATTACCCAAAAATAAAAACACACATTGAGTTTTATTCAAAAATTAAATATCCAGAAATGGCTGCTTTAAACATGTGATTGCTTTCAAACTCATATTGAATATAGCATTTTTTTAATTTTTTTAAGATTGAACCAATGCGATTTGCATGTATGCCATTACCTTTTTTGGGGGGAATGTTGAACAAAACTATAATATCATGCATGTTTTTATATATATATATATATATAATTTTGCAATAAAACTCGTAATCATCTTCATTGTTTTTAGCCCTTTATGTGGCGCTGGATCTCAAAGGGTTAAAAACAGCCGGTGCTCTTGGCACAGATAAGCCTATTTATAACTGTTATCAGGCTAAAACATCACAACTCCAAATCGGGCCATTTGAATGCTTTTACATAAATTAAAGCAATGCCTACACCATTTATGCTATCCTACAAGAGCAGGTGTCACTAGTTCAGAATTTAATTGCATTTAATTGGCTATGTTTTCTCTCTACACACAATGAAACCATCACTGATATTTTAACTCGGACTATAGCAGCCTATGTTCCATTTACCCAGTTTTCTATGTGGTTAAATGAACACTGAGGATTTGAGTGTATAAAATCTGAATCTAATGGGCCTGTGGCCGTGGGCATTTAAAACACAGAACAGATTTCATGACAAGACATGGAACAGCTAGCTATAGTTGTCGTCTCGTAGCCATATCATATGGCTCACAATCAAACCGTAACGTTTTAAATTCACATGTTCATCAATGTTCTCCATTCTTGAAAACATTCTTGGAGATGCTTTGAGAACAATGACCCGGCTCTGATAAAACCATGATAATTTGCAAACCACGTGGACGTCATCCATCTAAAAGAAAAGACAAAATACAGGTTTTCTAGGCATTCTTGAGGTATTTTGGTGATGCAAGTTTTTTTTTTTTTTTTTTATCTGACAGCGGTGATAAAAAAACGAAGAGAGCATTTTAAGAATGGAGAAATAAATAGGCTTCGTGGCACCTCTGCTAAACATCAAAAGCTGAACATCGTTTTTACATCTGCATGCCAGACAGTGAGCTCTGGATCCTATTTTAGGCTTTAGGCGGCTATAGGCCTATACACAGCACAATGCGTGTAGGCTTTAGGCGGCTATAGGCCTACACAGCACAATGCGTGTAGGCTTTAGGCGGCTATAGGCCTACACAGCACAATGCGTGGCGGTGGCGGCTATAGGCCTACACAGCACAATGCGTGTAATTGATTTTGAGATACAATCACACGGTTAATGGCACCCTTCTTCTCTGAATGTGTAGGTCGGAGGTCTTCTTTGAGGAGCGAAGCAGAGGTTCTGATTCATTCATCAACAACGGGGAGGGACAGGTGCCAAAGACAGCTATAGCAGGCCATGGTAAATTAGCCCCATTATGTGCGTGCCTGCGTGATTGCTTGAGATTGCGTGTGTGCGCGAGCGCGTGTGCGTGCATGCATAACCCATACGTGCATAGATTGCGTGGCTGATGTCATGTGCGCCTGCAGCAAATCTTCCATTACAAATCTGCCAATGGCACTGAAATTGAGTGAAAATTATTTAAAGGGATAACTTTCAAATAAAATAAACATAAAACAATATATAGGCCTATATATATATATATATATATATATATATATATATATATACATAATAATAAATAAAAAAGTAATGTAAAAATCACAGCCCCTTCACACATTATATATATATAGGACATGGCATGAGGGGGCCATGTATTTTCCATTCCTTTGTTATATATTATTTTCAAAGTTTATTTTATTTGAAAGTGAAATATCCCTTTAAGCATTTATCATACAGAAATGGTATATTTTAGATTAGTCGATATAGGCTACCTTATCATTGAACAGCATTAATAAATACATGGTTCATTGACTAACTGTTAAACTGCTACATTTAAAGAAGAACTTCACTCATTTTCAAACTTCATATAATTTGTCCTCATATTATGCTAATTATAAGATATGGCACATTGGCAATTTCCCTCTCACTCTGAGTCTCATTGGTGGCCTGTGGGCAGTTCAGAAACCTTCCAATGACATCATCCATGGGGTTTACAAGCTAATAGAACCTACAGCCTTTCTCTTATGGAACTTTAGAAATAGAACATTCCTGAAGAAGATCCCAGTGATCGAAACGTTGAATAATTCAACCAGTGGAGCTGAGTTTTTCATACCATGCAGTACTGCATATTTCTTCCACTTTAGAAATATAAGCCGCATTGTAATAAAAAAATCACACCCGTGTGAACTGAGTGGTGTAAGGTTTTATATAGCATGATCAGCTGTGGTCTGACGTAATGTCTGACGTAATGAAATCACACAAAATATGTTAAGTAAAAAAAGCTATCATTTTTGATAAATGTATGTATCACACCTGGATGTGATTTCACAACTGGCTTTTTTTGCGCAGAGAAAATGACCACGGTTGCTACGGTCATCCAGTTCACCCGGGTGTGATTTAATTACGTCAGAAATTATTTTGAACATAGCAACCATGGTCATTTTTTTATGCACACAAAAGCCAGTTGTAGGAGTGGTTTACACCACTCAAAAATAGGCTAGGCTAGTTTTTATAAAGCTCATTGGAAATGATCAAACCTGCATGCCTACCGATGATGTCACTGTTAGACAGGTTTCGGAACTCTTTTTAAATGCTTCATGCAGCCTGTTTAACATTACAGTGCAGGAAATGAATAGGTTGTAAAGTGGATGTCCACCCACTTCCGTTTCATTTAGTTTGCAGTAGCATAAATTTGTCCTACTGTAAATCAAATTAGTCAAAGCATAATAGAGCTTAGTAGAAATGGAAATTCAAAAATGTATTTTAAAGATAATTTAAAAAAAAAAAAATTGTGAAAGGAAATGACTAACAGATGACGGCGTCCCGTTGAAAGCGTAGGCTAGTCACAGACTATAGCTATAGCCTATATGCTAGCATTCGCAGATTGAAGAATAGTTGCCTGCATGACTTCAGACGACTGAACTGTCCACGCATCCCTCCTCTGACTGAGAAACAGAGATAGTAGACAGAACTAGTGCCATAGTGCTCATATAATGAGTGAGGACCATTTGGAGATAGGAAAACAATTGGTGAAGTGGTCCTTTAACAGTTTAGGCCCCAAAACAAACAATCTGCTCTATATTGTGTGCCACAGTGCCAGAAATACAAGTGAAAGCTTAATTTATACTTCGGGTGCCTAAAATAGCAGATATATACCAGCCCACAACAACGTGGATATTTTCGGCAAGTGACACCACCGTACGACGAGTCTGCGATGCAGTATAAAATTAAGCATTCACACTCCTCGACAAACTGCAGACTGCGCTACAGCATGAAAAATGACAGGGAGTTAATTTCTCGCAGCTGAAGGGGGTGGTACCAGACATGTGGTGAGTGTGTGCATGTGTGTGCGTGCGCATGTGCGTGCGTGCGAGTAGATTGAATGACCGGTGTTCATTCAACCGTGCTGAGACGATAATGGGAAAGCAAAGAGCATCATTACCTCACTATACGCTGCTTTGCACCTTGCTCCCCTGCACGGTCTACAGGGAAACATGGAGTGGATTGTTTGTTCAGATCTGGACTCCGTTGGTCTGTCATTTCTCCAAAAGCTGCATTCTAAACAAAGCAATGTGTTCTTTTATCGTGTATAGGCACAGTCTCTCTCTGGTAGCTATAGGTGAACTTATGAATTAAGCAGAAAGCAGCATTTAGAATAAGTCAGCATGCATAGACCTGATACCTAAATCAGCCTGTTAAGCCATAGAAAAGTATTATTATATATTGTTTTTTTATTATTATTTTAATCTCCTATAAGGCAATAAAGCACCTAAAGCTGGAAATTGATGGCTTGTATGTCTTCCTTTTGCTGACATGAAGTTGTGATGCAGAGGTCTGAGATGAAATTATCAGCTGCAGGGTTAGCACTTTTTTCTGTTCAGAAACCTTTGGCATGGAAAGCCATCGTGGCACTTTAGTCTTTTAAAAAGGATCCTGTCACAGGAGTTTGCAGCGTTTCGTGCATTTTTACGACACCTCTCTTCCTCCCTCTGCCTTACCGTGCTGTTTTTCCTGCGCATCTGCTTTTTACGGCCACGGCCGAGTCTATACGCAGTGTGACGCTGGTCTGCCAAACAAAATTCAAAATCCGTGATCAAACTGTTGTTTTCCGACGCTTTGTAATTTCCTCCCATTCTCGCTCATGCTGGAGGGAGAAACAGACGAGAGTAGGAGATAAGGCCGTCAAGCTGATTACCTTCCTCCTCCCCCTCGGCCCCCTTCTCTTCACCATGCAATACCCCCCCCCCCCCCCCTCAATCCCCCCAACACACACACACCCCTCTCTCAACCAAAAAGCAGAAAGCCAGAAAGGCTCGGCTGTAAAGTGTCTCTCCACGCCTGCCGCTCCACAACCGCAGAGCTTTCCTAAGGCTAGACGTAGTGCTTGAGAGTGTACCCGGCCTTCACGTCTTTAGGAGGCAGTTTGGATGGAGAGTAATACTTCCTCTGCTCTGGTCTCTCTAGGTGAGGGCTATCGTCCTCTGAAGTCGACTCTTCCTGAGCGTTTCTGTGGCTGCTTGCTGCTGCAGGCTGCGGCGTCTGGCTCGCTTTGTCCCCGTTTAACTCCTCCCGCTGTTTCGCCGCCTCGCTGTCCTTCTTCCTCTGCTGCTCCCGCTCCTGCTCCAGCAGCTCGCGCTGAAGCCTCTCCCTGCGCAGCTGCTCCAGGAGTTTCCCCGGATCGCCGGAGGGCGACGTGAGGTCCAGCGTCCCCAGGTCCCTCTTCCCGGGACAGGACAGGCACAGGATGAAGCCCCCGGCCAGCAGGAAGCCCGCCGAGATGAAGGTGACGTATATGGCGCAGCCGGGCTCATACTTGTTGCTCTCCGGCACGTTGACGTCCAGGAAGCTGGTGATGACCTCGTCGGTGTACCAGGAGGCGGCCACCAGGCACAGGACGCTGGCCAGGATGAAGCAGCCGCCGGCCGCCACGGCCGTGTGCCCCTTGGCGCGGTGACTCCCGCCCCACCGCGTGCACCTGAGCCCCAGGGAGGCCAGGCAAAGTCCCAGGGAGCCCATCATGCAGGACAGGACCATGGTGGTCCGCGCGGTCTGCAGGTAGGCGGGCAGCGCCAGCACGGAGTACTTGAGCGTGCAGCTGAACACTCCCGTGGTGTACCAGGTGCAGTCCATCCACAGGCCGTGCATCTGCGAGATGGCCGTCATGATGTTGGAGCCCACGTCGGCGCTCACCTTCCAGTTGGGGAGCAACGTCGCCACCGTCGTGCCAAGGACGCCCAGCAGCGCCAGGGCGAAGGCGAGGATCTGAAGCGCGGAGGACATCATCGTTTAGCGAGTTCGGCGGGGTCCCGGATTCGTTCCGGTGCACCATGCGGTGAACTGCCTCTTACCCTCCCCTCCCCTCCTCTCCTCTCCGCTCCTCCTTCAGGCGGTGGTGGCGAGGCGACTTCACCTTGTGGTGCGACCCAGTGTTTTTTTCCGGTGAAACAGCCCCCCCCACCCCCTCCCCCCAACCAGCTCGCTTATCTGGCCAGTCCTGACAGGAGATAATTCCTCAGTACAGGCTCCACTGGGCTGCAATAAAAAGGCAAAATGAGAATTGAACTGAGGCGAGTGAGCGTGACGAACACACAGCTGAGACACAGCTAGGACTGCACTGGTGAGAGAGGGGCACTCAGAGTTGAAACTGACTGACTGACTGACTGACTGACTGACTGACTGACTGACTGACTGACTGACTGACTCGTTGGTTGGCTGGCTGGCTGGCTGACTGACTGACTGACTGACTGACTGACTGACTGACTGACTGACTGGCTGGCTGGCTGGCTGGCTGGCTGACTGACTGACTGACTGACTGACTGACTGACTGACTGACTGACTGACTGGCTGGCTGGCTGGCTGACAGACTGGCTGGCTGGCTGGCTGGCTGGCTGGCTGACAGACTGGCCAGTTCTCTAAATGTAAAGTGGATTATCCCATTTGATGGAGTGATCATTGAGTCAATTATAAAGTATAATATACTCATTCAATGTGGAACTGCCTCACAAGGATGATACTGGACTAAAGGGTTATTTCTCTTTTCTATTTATCTGATTTACCGAGTAGTGCTTTCTATCTGAGGTGGGTCACATTTTTCTCACTTTAACTGCTAAATATTGAGAATTCTCTTGGCATATAAGTTGTTTCACATTTTTGACGAGAATATAAGGTACAGTGATTTTCTACAAATGAAAGTCAGATTTAAATGCATTTGGAAGTACATTATAGGTATTTTATATATACAATTGTTTTTTCTAAAAAATTTTTTTAAAAAACATTATTTTTGAAATAAACTTTCTAAAACATTCAATATCTTCTCACCTGTTTTGGTCCCTGGGTGGTGTGTGGTGGTGCGATGCTTTGGTTAAATCTGGGGACGGAGAGAGGAGACAGACAGAGGAAGGAAGGTGAAAAACCAAAATGCGGGGTAGATGCAGATTCACGCCGTGTAACTACCCTCCCTGTAACTACCCTCCCGTCCACTCGTCTCCTTAGCAACTGTATAGTATACAATTCGATCCTCTTCACGACATCCCATAAAAGATGCTCTACCTATCTTTGTATTTCAACTGTCAACGACCACTTGAATGGAATGACACATAACAGCTAAACACAGAAAAACTGACCGCTGTGTTGCGTATGATTTCAGAATCGGACAATTTTGTGAACGTGAAGGTCATTGGCTCGGGTTAAATTCGCCGCAAAGCGGCATTCTTGTCAGTAATGACACCACGGCGTGGTACAATGAAACCATGAAGTGAGAGAGATATAAGCGTGCATACTCGTTGTTATCGTCAAACACTTGGCAGGATCTGTCTAATTAGAAATGTCTGATTGCGAAACAATCTTTCCGGCGACCTGATATTGGCAAATTGGATATATATACGCACGTTATCTCTGTTACTTTTAATCAAATAAGACAACAGAGAGCGAATGACAAAGAACATCTGCTTTTTTTCCCCTCCCGCAATCCGCAGTCCATAGGAAGATATCACGACTTCAATGCGGCAGCGTGAACTCTAGCCCCGCTGCAATGCACAGATAAGGCTACACACCCACCGCCCACCCAGTCACCCCATCCCTTCTCCTCCTCTTCTGCTGGGATTGAACGCAGCAGTGCCCATAGCAGCAAGCAGTCCCAACATGTCCTTATTGTAATCCTGTTTCTGTGTGAAACAGACTTATCATAACAGACCTGTCTGCAGGCAGGAGTAATTACCACCAGCAACCTGACAACCTAAACAGCCATTTTATCCCCCTCTTCCCATGTGTGAATGGTGTATTGTTTGATGGTATAATTGTTAGGTATATCGGGAAGGTAGCGTAACCGCTTTGCCAACTCCCCCCATAACCTAACCGTGTTCTTGTAGCTATTAAACATACTACGGTTGGTTTGTACCCCTGACAGCATTTAAAACCTAACCCCACCCTCGCCTCTTTAAGCTGAAGACATCTCATTTGAACAAAGGAATTTCATCCCCTTTTTTTAACAAAACTTTAATATGATGTATATTTGTAAGGTCATAACACTGTGGACTCACGGCAGATTCATTACCTTTTAATGCATGTACTTTAAATGTTTATTATTTTACGTCACACTTATGCCATTTAGCTACCACTCTTATCGTTTAGAATGGCGGAGGTGTGAGGTAGGCTATAACTTCTCAAAATAGAATAGTCTCACTCCAATTCTGCCCTCCAATTCACACAAATTATACATTCATTTAAAAACAAAAACACAATTTTCCCTGTTCCGCCCTGAAGCTCTGCAGTAAAGTATTCCAGTACTTCCAGCCGACCCAAGTCTTTTGTCTTAAAGGACATTTTTTTTAATATATTTTATTAGAGAAAGTAAAAGATGAGAATTATTAATTATTTTTTTATTTTCATTGACTGCTTTCTTTCGTTTTAGCAATATTCATGATTTCTTTTGCCTGGGGGCTGCGGGGCATTCGGGCAAGTGGCTAAATATATTTCTTTACAAAGGTTTACAGCGATTTCTTTATTATTATTTTCTATAGTCCTACTAGACCCCAGGAAATTACATCTGGCCATAAAAGTTCACAGGATCTATAGAATGTGAAGGGGGAGGTGATAAACTGACGTACTGAGCCGACACACAGTATGGCAGCCCTCTAGTATTGAGATATAGATCCTGTGATCTGTGATTACGGTATATGTGCTGAACCCAAAGAACCTTCCCATCACACACACACAGTGCCGTCTCCAGCCACAAATCAGCAGGGGGTCATACGTTTTTCCAAAGGGGGCACTTCATTTTTCAAACCCCCCTATGTATAACAAATACTCGCCTATTAAGTGATAAAGGCTACAACACCAACAACAAACAAAATATGTTGAGCATTATAATGTCTTCTGCATACTATATATGACCTTGTATTTCTATTAAATATTCAATTAATTTAAACATATATTTATAATAATAATGAAGAACTTAGATTTAACATCTGTAAAACATAGCAAAATATTGGTAGGGTACTACTAGCCAATCTGGACTGGAGGGGCACAAAGTCCAATCTGGGGGGGGCAATGCCCCCCAATGCCCCCCTGTAGAGACGCCACTGCCATCACATCCCAACTTTCCTGGCTGCTCTACAACAGCAGCACAAGCATAAACAAACAGATCTGGATAAAGGGCAGTGTTATGAGGGTAAAACACTGACGCAAAGAATAAAGGGATTTAAAGTGCTTTCAGGATTTAAAGTGCTGTTCAGTATCTCTTATGCATTAAAAGTAATAATTACTTTTGTTTGTTACTATCTCCAGACCGATTTCCAAACTGCAACCTGACAAAGGAACATTCTTATCCACCAAACTGTCTGGTGAATTGGACTTCAGGAAAGGACAGTCATTTTTCCTTTCTTTTTTAACTGTGATTAGCTGTCCTACATTTCCTGGTTGAGAATTGGTGGAGATTCAGGTCGAGAATTCAATGAGGAAATTAACATGCTATAAACGTTTTATTTATTTATTTAAATACCATAAACGTATTTGTGTGTGTGTGTGTGTGTGTGTGTGTGTGTTGCGTGCGTGCGTGCGGGCGTGCGTGCGTGCGTGTGCGTGCGTGCGTGTGTGTGTGCATGTGTGCGTGTCCTCTGTATGTGACTTACAGTGTAATGTAATGGATTGTGTCCCAGATACCAGAACAGTGCTTCAGGGGGTGTATTGCCTTGTACCAGGAGAGCAGTGGGTGTGTGTGTGGGGGGGAGGGGGGGGGGGGGTGGCAGACTATTAGAAGTGGACCCAGGGGAGTTGAGCCCTGATCTGCCTCAGGGCTTGTCGGCACCAACCTCCGTAAGTAAATGTTCTGCTTTCAATGGAGACGAGCGTCAGACTGTGAGATCGTTTCGCGACTCTCTCGAATTATTTTACACCTTGTTTAACCATTTAACCCCTATTTTATACTTTGTCGAACGACGGTGTCAGGTGTAAAAAATAGGAGATCTACAAGCTCACTGATTTTTGCTTTTGTATTCTTTATATAATTTATATACAGCCCAGTGCCCAACGTAAAGTACTCTGACAGATATCCACAGGGCCTGTGTGGCCCCATATAGTGCAATGTTTCTCAAACCTTTTCATGTCAAGGACTCCCAAATTGATATCCTATGTATTTGGCCACGGACCCCCCCATCTGAAAATGTGTTGTGCCAGGGACCCCCAGAAGAGAAAGGTTAATGTAAAAACAATTCCCCAAAAACATTTTCCAGATATTCCAAATATTTTGAAAGACAGCAGATGTACAAGCTCGCTGCACGGCACCAAGTGACGTGCGGTGACCTTGTAGATCTGCTATTTTTGCAATTTTTTAAGCCAAAATACAAAAAATGGCTAAAGTGAGTAAAATGAATGTGATGCAATGTTAACTAGGCTATTTTTGCTGAGGAACCCTGGACCCCCCCCCCCCCCCCCCAAGGACCCCTAGGGGACCCCACTTTGAGAACCAATGTCATAGTGGACACCGAGTGGAGTGGATGCCCACATAGGACTAGGAGGTACTTGCTGCAGGTATGCAGCATGCATATTGTACCTGTTCCAAGTGTTCCATGCAACCGGTGCATTGATATAGTGCCATCTATAAAATGGGGCTGGTACTGTAAGCTTGGTGTGCACTTGACTATGAATGACGAAGGTATGCCAGAATCTGCATGCATGCACACCATTCTCCCTGCTTCCAAACCTATGTAATGGCCTCAGGCATGTCGTTGACAGTGAGCGAGCAGGCAGGCAAGGGTTAAGTGCTTTGCTCATGGACACTTGGGGAAAGCCTGAGGGCTGTTGTTGAATCTGTGGAATGCCTTACCATTATAGGACACTTTCTTCTAAAAACGAAAATGGACCTGCACCCCACACTAAAAATAAGATATAAGATGTGAGATATCTCAAAATATGTTTTTTTTAAATGCCAAAATATAAATAAATAAAAACATACAGATAATATCTCTTATAATGTTATATATACTCTATATAATGAATAATGTTGGGACACATCATTTATTTCCAAGTAGAGGTTTTATATCAAATTGATTTACATTGATGTAAAATATATCCTATATCCTTAAATATAAATGTGAAATATAATGACATGCATTCTTCTGCAGTATGGGACACTGCAACTTCACGGCAACTGTTGTTTTTGGTTGGATTTGTAACACCAATTGTGTTTGTTTATCAGTAACGGTGTTTGATTTGTCCACATCAGACCAGTAATTTTCTGTCTGTTGTGGTCTCTCTCTCTCTCTCTCTCTTGCTTTCTCTCTCTCTCTGCACCTACTATGTATATAAAACACTGTTGTATAAAGTGTGTTTGTGTTTATTCTTTAGAACATTTTCCCTGGGCTCTGCCTGGGCTGTCATGAGCGCCGTGGGAAGGGGAAGATGAGAGCTGTACACTGTACATGAGTGTTCATTTTAGACAGATTCTGCAAATGCCTCCTATACTGTAAATCAGTAGTTCTCATGCTAAACGTCTTCATGTCAAGGACCCCCGAATTTATATATATTTAGAAATGTTGAAAATGTTTGAAAATGTTTTGTACCATGCAGTGGGACCCCCAGGAAGAGAAGATTTGTTTTCTGACACTGCTACAGCTAAAATCTATAATGACAGATGCTCTCCTGTCGCGTCGAGTCGTTGTATATATAGCAATGGTTCTTAAAGTGAATAACGTGTCATTAAAATGTAAAACTAGGTATTAAAAGTAGGCTAAGTTTAGAAGTAAAATTAGGTATTTAAAAGCACCATTAGACTGGAATTCATTACACCTTTTCTGAATGTTGTGAATAATGTTAGACTGTTCTGATTTGCCATCCAAAATTGCTTGAACTAATACAGATATTTGAGTATCTTCCTACTAAGAGTTTGAAAATAGACTTTTTGTCCTGTTTACACTTTAAGCTAGCCCTGGCATCACTATTTTGGACAAAATAGTGAAAATAGCAGTTCTGAGCTTGTAGATCAGCTGTGTTTGCTATTTGTCATGTCATTTGACAAAGTATATACTTTGGGCTTAAGTGTTAAACAAACCTGACTTTACAGGAAGCAGCCCGGTAACTAGTTGGGTTAGAAAATTGTCTTTTCGTTTTCCAATATATATTCATTATTTGGGTGTACTAGTCTGTAGGCCAATAAATGCAGGACACATGTGCGATTTTTACAACGGCTGCTGCACAGAAGCATCTTGAGAGGTGGTTTAAATGAGAGAATGTAAAAAATGATCTTTAAAGGGGTATGTGTATAAGTGAGATATATTGTTATAGTGTTTGTTGAGTAACAGGGGTCTCCCCGTATCTGTAGGAAAAACACAAGATCGGGATACAAATTTAATCCAATCGGGAACTGGACAAAAACCCAATTTTGTTTTCTCTTTTTTCGCCTCATCGTTTATCCTGTACCCTGTAAGCTTTCTATCTCCTGATTGGATTCAATTGGTGTCCTGACTTGAAAACGTAGTTCTGTTTACTAATGAGCTGTAGAGACGGGAAGACAAGACCCCTCTTTCTGAAAAAACACCTCATAGCAATGATTAGAATATATAATGAACGCATTTAAAATAAAAAGTCTATTCATCACACATCATAATACATCACATTCCGTCCTCAGCCAATCAAATTTCAGTGGTACAAACACACAAAGCTGTGCATAGGGGCTAGTGCTCCTCAAAAATAGCCTCTTTAAGGGTCCATATGTGTACTATATGCCTACCATTGGTTCTCAAAGTGGGGTCCAGGGACCCCCCCATGGGGTCCCCAGCTAAAGTAGCATCAAAATCATTTTAACCACTTTTATCCATAAATAGCAGATGTACAAGCTCACAAGCTGCAAGCTTGTACATTGTAACAATTTTTCAAAATCTTTGAATCTTCTCACATCTTCTCTTCTGGGAGTCCCTGGCACAAACCCTTTTGGGATGGGGGTCCGAGGCCAAATGCATATCGGATGGGGGTCCGAGGCCAAATGTATATCAATGTGGGGGTCACGAAAGCGTTTGAGAACCAGTGTTATTTCCACAAACATTTCAACATTGTATCATTTCTCACATCACGAATAATAATGCAAAACGTTGAGCCAAAAACATCGCAGCGTCCAGCTGTTTATGGAGCTCCGTGCTTCTCCACATGAGTGGCTTTTGCCTGCAGGCACTTTCCCACTAAATCACCAGACGGACAGGAATATAAATGGGCTATTTATCACCCCCACCGTCACCCCCTTACCCCCTACCCCCGCTACCCACTACCCCCACTAGCCCATGTCATGTCACAGTCCACATCTCGTCATATTCTTCTTTTCACATTACAGATATGAAGCCAAGACAAAATTACAGATGCCGTGTTTCCCAGGCCGAGTGGCCGACACATTTACATCATCACTGCCAGGCTCATTCTTGATAAAAAAAGGGGACACATTCTATTATAAATGATGAATAACACAAAATTTGATATACAATATTAAACATAACACCCGTGTGAAATGAGGGGCGCTCTTATCATCATACGTCATAATACATCATCTCATTCTGGCCAATCATTAGTCTGTTAATGTTTGTGTTTACACAAACACTCAAAACTGGCCATTCATTATCAATGGCATTTAATGTTTGTGTTAGGAGGACAAAGTTTGTGTTTACACACACACTAAAAGCTGGACATACGAGGGGATAGCGCCCCTCAAAAAATAAATGATGGTCGTTGAAAGGATGATGGATAACCTGGGAACATAGTTGACGATAGCACTGTAATGGGTCTGTTAAATGATTAAAATGTTCAGAAATAACCGTTTTACACGCTCACAAGCTTGTGAGCGTGTTATTTTTTTATTTTTTTATTTATTTCGCCTGTAATGACATGCCCAAAATAGGGACGTCAGATGGTAATGAATGAATGAATGAATGAATGAATGAATGAATGAATGAAAGACCCCTATGGCAATTTGCTTTGCACAATGAGCCACATAAAAAGTTAAAAACATAAAAAAAACATCCATGTGGCTTCAGGTGACGCCTGTAAATGATTTCTCATGATGTAAATAGACGCATCATGGAATATAGCAGCACTCCCAAATTTCTGTTAAGACATTATAAGCTGAGACTGTGGCAGAATCACAAGTTCACAGAAGCATACAGTACAGTAGGACTAGTACACATACAAGATAAGAAGTACATTTTAACACTTACCAGCTGCCATCAGTTGTTGTTGTCTCTATAGAGTGGCTATGTCTCTGGCTCTGAGCTACAGAAAGACACGCACGCACGAACGCACGGATGCACGCGCGCACACGCGCGCACGCACGCACGCACGCACACGCACACGCACACGCACACACACACACACACACACACACACACACACACACACACACACACACACACACACACACACACACACGCACCTATGAGTGGCCTATACACAATAAAATCCTCAGTGTCAATTTATACATGTGTAACCCTGTGAGCGTACAAATGTAACCAAATGGACCCATTTGGTTACATTTGCACACTCCCGGAGTGGCATGAACACTGTGCACCTGCTCAGAGCAGTGTGAGAGACAGAGGATGAGCATAATGCAGGGTGGGGGGCCGGCATGGGGAGAGGGGGGGGGGGGGCCTCATCCTTGAATGTCCACCAACACATATGACTCCTCTTTGTCCGCGTTAAAGATCAGAGGTCAACGGCTATAGGGTTTAGATCTAACATGACCAAAACATGATGTCCGTTTTTCAGCCCTGTGCTGTACGGCTGTAATAGGCTACTGTAGATACAGCAGATACAGTACTATACACGCTGAAGTCCTTTAGATACAGTACTATACACGCTGAAGTCCTTTCCATCGGGTTTACAACTCGTGGCGTTACTACTGTCAGGCTTCATAGAGCAGAACTGAATGCGGGGGTAAAACGCAGCACAGCACATTCCACCAGGAACACACACACGCATGCATGCACGCACGCACGGATGCACGCATGCACACGCGCACCGTCAATGCTGCTGCTGCTGCGCACTCCGAGGTCATCGATGACAAACCGACGCCTCTCTGCCTATTAAACAGCAGCTCACTGATGTGCGATGAAAAGAATGTCAGGGTTTGATTTGAGTTAACGACATTAACGTCACTATTCTGGGAATGTCATAATAGGCAAGCATTCCACGTAAATAGCTGATCTATATGAAAACAGCCAGTGTACAAGTACTCTGGCTGGAGTTGGTGAATGAGGGGCCCCAATCAATTAAGTAGCATAATAGGTTTACATATGGCTACTTTAACAGTTTTATTTATTGAGAAATATGGTGGAGAGAGGAGATAGAGGATCTGTTTTAGGGTAGATACATCATTTGAATGATTGTCTTCACTTAAGGACAGGACATGTAAAGGATTTTGTGTGGTGAGATATGTACAGGGGTACAGTCTGGGACCTTTTTTTAAATAATAAAATCATATTTTAACTAATCTGTGTTGTCGAGTATGTTAGTACAATATAACTAGTACATCTGTATGGTACAGTATGTTAATACAATAAAACTAGTACATCTGAATTGTTATACTAATTATTATACTAAAATATATAGGTGAGGACAAGATGATACAAGGCATTCAGTTCAATTTAATAGAGGTAAACACTAAACATGACTATAACAAGAATACAAAACACAGAGGCTGGTGTTGCTACTCAGGAGAGACCGGAACAGTCTCAACGACACCCTGGTCATAACGAAAGCCTATCCATGTGCAAAATGGTTAATTAAGTCAAGACAGGCCTATTACTCACAGTATAAACCACACCCAGGTATAGACCAGACATCAGGATAAGCAATATGCTGTTAAGACCGAGTTGTGTTCTGAACGCAAATGCAACCACTCAAGAGACAGGAAGACAGCTAGGCACTTTTAATGTCCAAATAAAGCAGGATAAGGGCAATGTATAGATATATAACAGAA
>NC_136798.1:32626682-32646682 GCF_951216825.1 Electrona antarctica
TATCCAGCAAGATAGCTGGGTACAACTTGAGAGTACGACATCAATGTATGACACCCGTGTAGAACTGGAAAGCTACTACTAGGGAGAACCTTATACGGTCAATAGAGGGTATATGCGCATGCATAAAGTGAGTGGCAAATCAAGTGACGAAATGAGTGGCAAAGTGAGTTTAACGTTGTTTAATGCAACAGAGTCATATGACCCTGTTCTCTCTGGCGAGTGCAATATAGGCCATGGGCAGTATATAATATAATCCCCCGTGGTCCTCCCCTATTGATGATGAATTTGCACGTGAACTTTGAACTCTGTTCTCTATTTAATCATGTGATTTGTGTGGTGCCCCCTATTTATCTATTTATCATTTTATTTGTGTATTTTACAATTTTTAATGGTGCATCAGAGTGCTTTTATTAATGGATTGAGATGACTTGACTGGACTGGACTATGACGGACTAACAGTTTATGCCATGAAGTTTCCCCATCAGTGTTTCTTTCTCTATTTGTCCTTTTTTTTCCTCTCTGTTGATACTACTGTGTGTTATGGTTGCACTAAACGAAATTTCATTGTATGTCTCATACAGTGACATTAAAGATCTTATCTTATCTTATGTCAGATAGGACTTTGGATGTATGGGCAGTCAAGGCCTCTACCTATACCTCAGTTCTGCGCATAATGTCATATATCATGTGATGCCTCTCTCGAACTATGACTGGTAGACTATTATATTTCATTATTCTCTCTAAGAGGTGTTGTGTAAATGTGTTGTCAATCAATGTATCGTGTGATCTGCCGATGTATTTTGTAGTTGTTTATGTGTTGTGATGTCTGTGTCTTGCAGGCTGGTGACTGATTGGGGACAAATACATAATCTATCTGTCTGTGTCTGTCTAGCGGCGGAAGACCTGTCGACCCACTGAGTGCCAAATCACAAGGAGTTCATGATGTTCTTTCTGTCTGAGAGCACAGCAGGACAAAGCCTCACACCCCCACACACTATTAGAATGAAAGACCTGAGTGCAGATATGACTCATACGTAGCCTATACTTCAGTTCTAGGAAGGCTAGGACGGGCACACACGCACATGTGTACGCACGCACACGCACACGCACACGCACACACACACACACACACACACACACACACACACACACACACACACACACACACACACACACACACAAACGTGCACGTATAGAATGGAAGTCCTATACATTATGCACTGTATGGACACTGACCGTCAACAGTCCTGAAACCCTGTGTATCTGCAGCGTTCAGTCGCTCTGATATCAGCTTCAGTTACTGCAGTACATGAACTGTACATCTAGCATTATCACGCGATGCACGATTTAATCGTGTTTTTCGTTGTTGAACACTGGAGCTTATGATTACAAATTACATTTCTATTTAGCTTTTATAGGTTTTTAATTGGCGTTGTTAAGCATGTGTGGCAACGGTTTGTGTTGTGTGTGACATCAGACCAGAGCTCTGCTCAGCTTATACAAGAGTTGACGTTTTGACATCTATGTTATTGCTGTATAACCCAGAAGGCCTCTGAATTGCACACAGGGCTTGACCAACAACAGAGAAAGACAATCCCCAACAAAACCTCTACCTTCTCTTAGTCAATTTGCAGCAGTGTGGACTTCTAGCTAGGTCTTCTCTTATATATATATATATAAACACAATGGAGAAGAGGAGTCGCAACTACCTCTACTGCCAAACGCAGAGGAACGGACACATCACCTCAGCAGCCCGTCAGCCAGTCAGCAGCTCTGTAACCAGCCAGAAACAACAAGACAAACATCAGCAGTCAGCCAAGACAACAGGGAAGAGGAAACATATCTGTAAACAATGCGACAAAACATTCCGTCAGCTGGGTCACCTGAAGACGCACCAGCTCGTCCACACCGGAGAAAAACCTTTCCGGTGTCGACAGTGTGACAAGAGCTTCAACCAGGGAGGCCACCTGAAGACACACGAGCTGCTGCACACCGGAGAGAAGCCCTTCAAGTGCAAGCACAAACAGTGTGGCAAAAGCTTCAGTCAGATGGGTCACCTGAAGACGCACGAGCGCCTTCACACGGGGGAGAAACCCTTCCGCTGCGAGCAGTGCGACAAGAGCTTCAACGAGCTGAGCACGCTGAAGCGGCACCAGCGCATCCACACGGGAGAGAAGCCCTTCCAGTGCAAGCAGTGCGACAAGAGCTTCAGTCAGCTGGGCACTTTGAAGACGCACCAGCGGCTCCACACGGGCGAGAGGCCCTACCGCTGCACACGCTGCGACCGGAGCTTCAACGAGTCGGGCGCTCTGAAGAGGCACCAGCGCATCCACACAGGAGAGAAGCCCTACCACTGTACGAACTGCGACATGAGCTTCAACCAGCTGGGCAACCTGAACAAACACCAACGTCTCCACACCAAGTTTAAGATCGGCTCAATGAATCCGTGCGAATTCCTGGCCAGTGCCATTAGTTGCAGTTCCGTTTCCTTTCCTTTATTGCAAAATAATACCACGATGGTCCAATAATGGCCTGTGACATTAGTCACCTTTGACGTATATATATGACAACTTCCCCCACATTTGGGCAAGGTTTTCATCCGACTGCCACTGACGTATTTGAAATAAAAATAATATCACACTCGTGTGACGTGAGGGGCGTTCTTATCATCATCATACATCATCGTACATCACATTCCGTGCTCAGCCAATCAGCTGAGCACATTCCGTGCTCAAACGGACAGACACACATACACACAAAGCTGTGCATAGGATGGGCTAGCGCGCCTCAGAAACTAGTGCAATATAGCCGTCCACAGTTCCAGGGTTTGATTTCTGAGCCTGGCGGACCATTGCAGTCACTCCCCGACACTTCTTGGTTCAAAAACAAGAGAAGTCGTACACATATATCACACCCGTGTGAAGTGAGGGGCGCTCTTATCATCACACATCATCATACAATACAGTATATCTCATTCTGGCCAATCACAATTTGCATCCTCACTTTTCCGTCTTTTCCAACTTTTAGCTTGAATATGTACTTTGCTCAGCCAATCAAATCATCGCTATGGGGTTATCCGCCAATCACAAGCCAATGTTTGTGGTCACACAAACCCGGAAAGCTGGGCATAGGACGGGGTAGCGCCCCCTGAAAGATCACACTCGTGTGAAGTGAGGGGTGCTCTTATATCATATATCATCACATTCCGGCCAATCACAATTGGCGTGCTCACTTTTCTGTCCTCATTTTGAGGGCCCTCCTATGTCCAGCTTTTGGTGTGTGTGTAAACACAAACATTGTGTAACACAAACATTGAAGACGAAGGTGAGAACGCAAATTCTGATTGGCCAGAATGAGATGATGTATGATGATGTACGATAATAAGAGCTCACCTCACTTCACACGGGTGTGATTTCTAAGGGGCGCTACTAACAGCTTTTGTCCCCACACGTCTCAATATTTGCCATTGACAATGAGCGGAGAAATTATGTCAGAATTCCGCTAAATATGACATAAATTAAACATCAAAACATTAAACGCCATTGACATTGAAGGGAAAATGTACGTCATATGTAAACGAGCAAATCAGCTAACCAATTACAGGCAACAGGCATTCTGATTGGCCAGTATGAGATGATGATGTATAATGATAAGAGCGCCCCTCACTTCACACGGGTGTGATTTTTTATCCTCACATTCCGTGCGCAGCCAATCAAATCATCGCTATGGGGTAAACACAAACACAAAGCTGGGCATAGGAGGGGCTAGCGCGCCCCTCGAAAAAGAACTGAACGAGTGCTGTACCTTCTTAGTGCAGTTATCATATAGAGCGTCGCAGTCCCGCCCCTTACCATGGACCAGGAAATGATTCTCCGTTCATTTTCCTCATAGACATTTCAGTCGAGTCGTGACAACGACTCGAGTTGGCTTTGTCCGTGGCGTAAACGTCTTTAAATAAATACTTTCTGAAATGTCTATGAGGAAAATGAACGGAGAATCATTTCCTGGTCCCTGGTAGGGGGCGGGACTGCGACGCTCTATAGTACTTGAAGGATATAGACTATCCTTCTAGTACTCTGATATGATAACTGCTGATAATGATAACTGATGTCATTATTATGATGTCATATTGATACCAGGGAACTCCATATATGGGCATAAGATACACAGACATTGTTCTCAGCAAATATATGTAACCTATGAAGTCCATTGGTTGCACGCACGCACGCACGCACGCACGCACGCACGCTCCTGCAGTGGTATATGCTAGGCCAGGGGTTCTAAAGGTCGAGACCCCTCGCAGGATCGCCAAATTATTTTGGGGGTCCCCAGCCCAAAACGTTGAGAACCCCTGTTCTAGGCTACTGTTTTCATGGGTCGCGGGTAAATATATAAAAAAATTTGTTTCCTACATTTAGCTAATAATTAGCCTATTAATTATTGTTATATAATAAGAAGAATAATACGAATATTTAAAAAGATTGAATTTAAGAATCATTCAAATTAATTTGTGGAGGGGTGCTCTTATCAGCATACATCATACATCATCTCATTCCGGCCAATCATCTTCACTTTTCTGTCCTCACTTTTTATCCTCAAAACGTACATTGCTCATGCTCAGCCAATCAGATGATCGCTATGGGGTGCTCAGCCAATCAAATCATCGCTATGGGGTGCTCAGCCAATCAAATCATCGCTGTGGGGTACACAGACACACAAAGATGGGCATCGAAAATATACCTACCGGTACACACGTAACGTTAAAGCTGCTTTTCACTAGTTTGGGTCCTGAGAAGACAGGATCTGGACGCTCCTGTGCGGCTAAGCTCCACCATATGGCTCATACATCCATTTGTCTGCACTCCACGATTGCATGTAACGCTTAATGGCACGTTTCAGCCTGATCCGAGCCCCATTGACTTAATGGCGTTTCAGCCTGATCCGAGCCCCATTGACTTAATGGCACGTTTCAGCCTGATCCGAGCCCCATTGACTTAAAATCAGGGACGTGCACACATAGACATCAAAGGGGGCTTCAGCCCCTGTCCTTTCGGGGGTTTCAGCCCCTGCCCTTTTACCCGTCTGTAAAACAACTGCCCTTTCCAGACCACGAATGCAGCATTTACTACAGTGAAAGAAATGCAAATGCCACTCCTTTCCATGCCATGCCGAAAGGCAGCATTCGGGAGAATTCCCGATTCGTTTAGCGGTTTGCGAGATTAGCTCCGAAGAAACAGACACATGCACGCAAACGGACCGTCTTCAGACAAGAGCAACACCGTAAAAATACAGTATGAGAAAACGTTTTATGAAATATTACATCATTTATTTATTTGTACTATACAAGTCAATAAAAAGACGTACGCAAATATTTAAGAAAATAAATTACCAACCAATAGCAAATAGTTAAACAGGAATATTTTTCAGCGATTCATAAAATCACTTAAAACGTCAAAGTGGCAACAATTCTTTTTTTCAGTTTGTTTAGCACCACTTCTGGGTTCAGTGCTCCAGTCAGCATAGCGACACAGATCAAATAAAATACAAATATATAAATAGAATGATTCAATAGCTGAATAAAACAACAAAAGGATGTGTCCCGTCCCCCCCCCACAATCAAGCAGTTCCAGTAATGTACTGACTGAACTACCTTTGTCAAAAAGTTAATGAACAAACAGAGCTACACTTAGGCTGAAACAATAACAAGAATCATATTTACAACAATGAACAATGAAGACAAATTCAAAATATAAGGAATGTCATTGAATCTTGGCAGCTGAGTACAACACAATAAAGAGTTTGAGCTCTCTTTTCGTTGAATGTGATTCATGGGTAGTTGTATAAAAAATACAAGAATGATACAAGAATTTGAATTCTTCCACTGAGAAAAAAATAGAAACAAAAAGTAGAAAAACTCCTAACCTCCCCTAATTCATCTGTGAAGCAATAGGGAATCTTTGGTTGAACTCTAGAAGACTGAGGTTTAAGAACCTCGAAGCAAGAATGTCCTTAAAGACCAAGTAGAAATAGATCACAGCTCTACTTGTAATGGTCTGAATAACGTTCATAAACCATGTGTCATAGAAATATATATGATAAAAACCTATTCACTTCTGGTAACGCCTGTGGGTGTACAATTGTAACTCCTAGAAAAGGTCATTTTTGGTTTTCAACCAAATGACAGTCAGTTGATTACGTGTGCAAGTAGTCCTTCTGGGTGTCATTTATTTACTGTGGCTGGTGCACAGCAAAGACCAGACGGAGTTAAACAATGAAGATAATGAGCCTATTCTATATCACCATAACTCTACACTCTCAGAGTTCCAGAGATTAAAAAAAATAATGAAAAAAGGTCTGTGTAGGCCTAATCAATATGCATATCGTCGCTGGCCAGCAGAAACCAGCTAACTCCATTTTTCAAGTTTTTTTCATAAATCAGTGCTATTGAACACCCTTTACATCTGTGTGTTGGCTAAGAAAATATTGAACCAATGAAAAGTATTAAAAAGCGCTTATGACAAAACCAGCTAACTGGTTTAGCCCTCTCCCCTGCGTGGCAGAGCAGCTGCGGCAGCATGAATTCGCTTGGAGATCCATTGTCAGCTGCTCTTATCGACAAAACCTCCTAACTCCACTTGAGCTGGATGTTTTTTCACTTCCTGAAAAATAAACATTTTGGAGTTAGCTGGTTTCTGCCCGACAGCTGAGGGTGGTGGAGGATCACTGCTCTATGTGGTGGGTATGGCCTTGTGGACGACCAGGACGTTGTCAAAGAAACAGTCCTCGTTGACCACGGAGTTGAGGCTCTGGATGCTGTAGTCTCTCTCCAGGAGGCTGTTCAGGTCCTCCTGTACGCTCTCTCCTCTCTGGATGCTGTAGTCTCTCTCCAGGAGGCTGTTCAGGTCCTCCTGTACGCTCTCTCCTCTCTGGAAGATCACGCTCCTCTTCCGAGCGTACTCCTGGTTGCACGTCCGTGTGCCGCACGCCTCCTCCTCCTCCTCCTCCCCCTGGAGGTGTGACTCTGCTGCACCTCCTGTCCTCTGGACATTCCGCTGCAGTCCGTTGTACCATGTCCTGTAGCGCTCTGCGTCCGTTCCCCCCTGTCCGTCGTACCCCGCGCTCCTCTGTTGTGGCGGCTGCACCTCCTTCTCCTCCTCCTCTGTGACGTTGAGTTTCTGGAGCTGGAGCTCCAGGGCGCTGGTGGTGGTCAGGGAGCACAGCCTGGCTCTCTTCCCCTGGGCGTCACCCTCCAGGCTGGGGAGCAAGCAAGGTTTTTAGTTCCTTTTGAAGATACCGGTATATCATTTTTTTCTATTATTCAGTTTGGGTTATTTGTCAGGTGCAGGATTGAATAGGTAAGTATTTGTGTAATTTAACAAGAAATCTCTAAGAAGAGAATACCAGCACTCACGGACATGTCATTTATTATTTTATGGTTGGCATAGTATGCTGCAGACAGCACAACGTACGCGTTTTGGCTTGGAGCCTTCGTCAGCGTTGCAAGTATTTGTGTAATAAAAACAAAAGATAGCATTTAAAATGTATTAGTTACAGATGAACCACATAAACTAAAACTAAAGGCACTTTGTCTATCATTTCAGTTCGTTTTTTATTTAGTTCAGTTAACTAGAATGTTTTTTTCCATTTTTTTCGTTACTTGCTTGGTTTCAGTGAACCATACTAACCTTGAGAGCGAGGGGTAAATGCTGCTGGCCTCCTGGCTGGGCAGCCGGGGCTCCGAGCGGGTGTCCCCCGCCGGGCGCCCGCTTCTCCCGCCGGACGACGACGAGGTGCTGCCTTCGTCCGACAGCTGCGGAGTCGTCGCGTCCTTCTCCTGCGCCGCCTCCTGCGGGCTCCTCCTCCGAGACCTCCACGAGCCGAGGCCCGCTCCTCTCCGGTCGGAGGTCTTGGTTCTCCGCAGGGAGCCGGTGGTGGGTTCTCCTCCTCCTCTGAGGGGTCTGGCTCTGTCTCTGGGGAGGGTGCGTCTGGAGGAGCCCTCCCTGGAGAGGGAGCGCAGCGCTTTCACCACGCTGGCCTTGGACTCTAGACCACTAGGGGGAGACAGACACACAACAGCACAATATTATAGCATAGATAGAGACAACTCAACAGTATAATGTGTCGTTCATCTAAATTGTGAATTCAACAAATTCAGTAACGGATACTTGTGGTAATATACATACAGGTACACAATTTTAAGAATATGGTATGCATAGTCCTTCTATTACAGTACATTAAAGATAAATACGTTTGTGTGTGTGTGTGTGTGTGTGTGTGTGTGTGTGTGTGTGTGTGTGTGTGTGTGTGTGTGTGTGTGTGTGTGTGTGTGTGTGTGTGTATGTGCGTGCGTGCGTGCGTGCGTGCGTGCGTGCGTGCGTGCGTGCGTGCGTGCGTGCGTGCGTGCGTGCGTGCGTGCGTGCGTGCGTGCGTGCGTGCGTGCGTGCGTGCGTGCGTGCGTCGTACCTGCTGCAGAGCTGGAAGACAGTCTCTGGTCGTCCCTCCAGTTCTGACTTGGTGTGAACCAGCTCCCACACACACGGGTTCTCTGATCCTGTACAGTAGCAACATGGAAACGCACCGTTAGTTCACTGAGGGAGTCAAAGTTTGAGGACATGTTGTCCTAAATGGGATGCTTGCCTTGAATCACAATCAACTCAACATTATAGTTACATGAGTCGGGTAAAGAGGAAAGGAACACAGACTACAGAACTAGTAACTACCACAATCACACAACAGGCGTTCAAAGACGTCTTTGGCGGTGTGGGCTTTGGAAAAAGAATATGTCAAAAGACGTCTTTGGCAGACACTTATTTTCTGCCATTCAATAGTCAGAAGTATAAATGACACATCCGGTGAACAGGGAGTTGGGGGACCTCATGTGTCCCAGAGTCACACTTCTGTACTGTATGTACAAGTCTCTAACCTGTGGCGTTTCCCATTCGGACCTGGACAGCAGACACGGGAATCAACCAGCGGAACTTAAACGGGTCCAGGTCACCTGACCGAGAAGATGTCTGCATGGCGGGAAAATAAAAACATGTCATGTCAACCCATATGTCAAATAGCCAAAATAGCCCATACAAGCTCATGAATGTTTTTCTCCACTAGTTTTTTTCAAAGACATTTCTTAAACTTTTGAACCAAAATAAGGCCAGCAGGGTTCGTGTGGATAAGTGACGTTGCTCATTTTATTATAGTTTGTAATAGAAGGACAGATGGAAAGACTCACCATCCTCTTCTTCATCTTGCTGTTGTCTCGGTAAACCAAAATCACTGCCCTCTTAAACACTGAGGAGAGAAAGCAGACATGTTGGACTAAAGCACCCCAAAATCATGTAACGTGTTGTATAGTTTACTACTGTAGTTTACTGTTATTCCTAAGCACTTAAGCATACATACATACAAGTATACATACAAGTATACAACATACATACATACATACATACATACATACATACATACATACATACATACATACATACATACATACATACATACATACATACATACATACATACATACATACATACATACATACATACATACATACATACATACCCACTTTTAGGCCAGTGCAACAGAGCATGCTTTTGCCTTTTTTAAAACCTTACCCATTTTAACCAAATACATACATACATACATACATACATACATACATACATACATACAATACATACATACATACATACATACATACATACATACATACATACATACATACATACATACATACATACATACATACATACATACTACAATATAAACTTGTATATATAAACATTGTTAGCTACTGGCTTCACTATGAAATAACTAAAGCAAGACAAGATGCAATCAATGCAAAAATCACATCACCAGAGCCTCCAGTTCATGTTCATGAAAAAAAGATGCAGTATACGTACAAAATGGACATTCTCTGTGTGTTGGAGACGAGGAGTGTGTACTCACCAAACAGAGTGATCTCTGGATCCCTCCGCATGCGACCCAGAGAGGGCACAGGGTTCAGCCACGTCTCTGACGAGTGGATGAGAAACTCACCCATGGAGATCTCTGTCACCTAGAGGGGAGGAGAGGAGAGTTTCTTACAAATACTTTATATTAGCACAGATTACTGTAGCCTACATGACCATGATGCCTCTCCTTTGATTTCGCCCTGGATTAAGAGCGTCTGCTAAATGCCTACATTGTAATAAGCCTATCTCACAGAATTTCCCCGCCCCCTTAATACACCCCCTTTCGGGGATAGTGGTGATAGCGTGACGTCACTCCATAGACGCTACATGTTAACAGAGGTAATTTAAGAAGTCTACAACTTTTGTTTTCTCAAGGTAAGGTTTGTTCTATCTGTTCGAGCTGATTTACCATCTTGTTTGCTTCATAATAATATTGGTCTGTCATATTTTTACATTAGAAAATGTACTTAGATTCTCCAGAGAAAGAAACGTGTAAATGCTAATGTTAAATGACACCACTATTTACCGGAAGTGGGCGTGGAAAGCGGGCTGTGAGATAGGCCTATTGTAAATTGTATAGTGTACTAATTAGATGGCACATTCTCGCCCTCTGCTGGTCTAGCATGGAATATCCTGTGTATCTTGTATCCTGTATTCCCAGGGTGTCCAAAAGGTAGATGTTGATCTACCAGTAGATCACAAGGGATATGCAGGTAGACCACATGACATGCCCCTAAGAAATAAAACTCCTCTGCTTTTTGGCATCTGCCACTTGAATCAAGAAGGGCCTGTCAGCTCCCTTCACGGCTTCTATAGTTGGCAATGCAATGCTTTGTTTTCAAGAGAAGTAAATCAAGTATATATAAAAATGTGCAAGGCAAAGAACCCGGAAATGTTCACGTTTTTTTCCCAAAATAGCAGATCTACAAGCTCATAGCGTGGCACGAAGTGACGCGCAGAGCAGCAGCTTTACCTCCTTGTCGGCTGAGTTGTGTTCTGCAGCCAGCTGGTCGAACACAGAGCCGTAGTCCTCATAGATCTTCTGCATCTCGTTGATGTGACTGGCAACCTTCTCCATGGCCCTCAGAGCATCTGTGTAACAACACAACACAACACAACACATTACAACCTTCTCCATGGCCCTCAGAGCGTCTGTGTAACAACACAACACAACACACCACATTACAACCTTCTCCATGGCCCTCAGAGCGTCTGTGTAACAACACAACACAACACAACACAACACAACACAACACAACACATTACAACCTTCTCCATGGCCCTCAGAGCGTCTGTGTAACAACACAACACAACACAACACAACACAACACAACACAACACAACACAACACAACACAACACAACACAACACAACACAACACAACACAACACAACACAACACAACACATTACAACCTTCTCCATGGCCCTCAGAGCGTCTGTGTAACAACACAACACAACACAACACAACACAACACAACACAACACAACACAACACATTACAACCTTCTCCATGGCCCTCAAAGAGTCTGTGTAACAACACAACACAACACAACACAACATATTACAACCTTCTCCATGGCCCTCAGAGCGTCTGTGTAACAACACAACACAACACAACACAACACAACACAACACAACACAACACAACACAACACAACACAACACAACATATTACAACCTTCTCCATTGCCCTCAGAGCGTCTGTGTAACAACACAACACAACACAACACAACACAACACAACACAACACAACACAACACAACACAACACAACACAACACAACATATTACAACCTTCTCCATTGCCCTCAGAGCGTCTGTGTAACAACACAACACAACACAACACAACATATTACAACCTTCTCCATGGCCCTCAGAGCGTCTGTGTAACAACACAACACAACACAACACAACACAACACAACACAACACAACACAACACAACACAACACAACACAACACAACATATTACAACCTTCTCCATTGCCCTCAGAGCGTCTGTGTAACAACACAACACAACACAACACAACACAACACAACACAACACAACACAACACAACACAACACAACACAACACAACACAACACAACATATTACAACCTTCTCCATTGCCCTCAGAGCGTCTGTGTAACAACACAACACAACACAACACAACATATTACAACCTTCTCCATGGCCCTCAGAGCGTCTGTGTAACAACACAACACAACACAACACAACACAACACAACACAACACAACACAACACAACACAACACAACACAACACAACATATTACAACCTTCTCCATTGCCCTCAGAGCGTCTGTGTAACAACACAACACATTACCACTAGGCATGTAATGATTTATCGTAAATCAATTCAAACTGGTGACAATTTAAATTGATTTAATAAAACATTTATCGCAATGCAACAAATAGGCAAAAAAGAGTGAATCGTTACATGCACACATTTCAGTAGAAATCTACGCTTGAATGTATTTTCCCTCACAGGTTTGAGTATTAACGTGTGTTCACTTTCAGTAATATCACACACAAAATATTGGTTGTTCAGCAATTCTTTGGGTGGTTGAGGTGTTATATAAGACCTACAAAGAACCTGTTAAGCCCCTGTATGGTTCTTTAGAGGTTCTCTACCGTTTCCTCAGTTTAGCTTGGGGACCACGTAGTGAGCTTGTAGAATGGCTATTTTCAGTGTGTGACACCCAGGCGTTTACGATATGAACGTACCTGTAAGGTGCCTGTGCTCCTGACTCTCGCTGTCGGTCAGTGACACCAGCTCTCGGAGCAGCAGGGGGTACTTGAGGACCCTCTGGACCGGCTTGATGAGGTACGACTCCAGGGTGGACGAGTGCTGCTTGGTCGGGTTCCTGGCCTCCAGGAACTCCTTGAAGGCCCGGTCCGTCTTGGCTGGAACGAGAGAGAGAGAGAGAGAGAGAGAGAGAGAGAGAGGGAGAGATAATGAAAAAGAAAGAACGTTGTGAGCAGAAGGTTGTTGTTTAACCCATTACGTCTTGAGGCCGATTCTCTGCACGTACGTTGCTATATCAGTGGTGCTCAAACCTTTTCATGTCAAGGACCCCCAACATTATATGTATTTCGACCTCCATCTCAAAATATTTTTTTCAGTTACCCCCAGAAGCAAAGATTTCAGTTAAAAGGATTTGCACAAATGTTCAAGATTTTCAACGATCTACAAGCTACAGTATGAGCTGCTTGCCATTTCTGAATAGCTAAAAGTATAAAATAATAGTTAAAATGATTAAAATCTAAAATAACACAGATGCTTTGGTTAAAATCCACTTGATCCTCCTTGATGGCCACCTTAGAAAAGATGAAGTGCCATCGTAACATCCTCCCCAGGTCCTTATCTGAATCTTACCCACACACCATAACCAAAGCCTAAATCTGACCACACTAACACAGCGCCTAAACTTAAACTTTCTAGGGTGGCCTTCTAGCGATGACCCAAGGAGTAGCATCATGACTTTCTGACCACTAGACACAAGAAACACAACAGAACTGAATCAAATAGAATAGAAGAAGGTTCCTACCTCTCTCCAGAACCTTCTGGACTTTGATGTGGTTGGCACAGAAGCCGCTGTAGAGTTTGAAGTGGTCCGCATAGTACAGGAAGGACCCTCCCAGAGAGAAGAGGATGTTCTGAGAGGAGATGACGTTAGATCACAATTACAAAATGCTTTCCAATACAAATGATATAGCTTTTCTTTTCTTTTCTTTATCAGTGCTATTCAACACCCTTTTCATCCGTGGTGGGTTTTACAAATCTAAACCTCCTAACTCCATTGGATCCAGTGAAACAACCTAACTCCGACTCAGGTTATTCTAATCAAAACAACTATCTCCACATTAATGGTCAAAAACCACCTAACTCCACTTGAGCTGTATTTGGGTAAAGTCATGATAATATAAGGACACATTCAAGTATCTGACAATATATAAAGTCACCATACCAACTTTGATGAGGCATAGTTGGTCTCTGCCCGACAGCAGAGATATACACTAACACATACAGTACATGTACAGTACCTTGAACTGCTCTGGTGAGTCCAGAGAGCTGAGGTTAGGACAGGAGGCGATGCGTTCCTCCAGCGTGTGAAGGAACACTCTCTGGAAGTCCAACATCTCTGGAAGACTGCCGAACAGAGACTCCATCTGACACACACATGCGTACACACACACACACGCACGCACACGCACGCACACGCACACGCACACGCACACACACACACACACACACACACACACACACACACACACACACACACACACACACACACACAGTACACACCATTACCATTACTGCGATTTAGGCATTTAGCAGACAGTCTTAAATCAGGGATATACATGTGCAAAATTGGAATAAGCATGCGCTCTAGTTGTAGTTACATAATTTGAGTGCGTTAAGAACAAAGCAGTGACTCAGAAAGAAAGACTTGGTATTTCCGCTATTTGAAATACAATGAGTACATCAGGTTTAAGTGGTTAAGAAAGACAGATGACCGGCTCCCTCGCAGCCACTCTGGTTGAGAGAGCCAGATAAACGGCTGCATTCTATTCTAGTTATATTCCGTTCTGTTCCATCTGTACGTACCTCATCCTTACTGAGGAAGGTTTCGTTCTGCAGAGGGGTCAGGTAGATTTCAAACAGACAGCTCAGGTCCTGGAGGCAGGAGAGAGAGAGAGAGAACATACGTATGATGTCATTGTGAACCACCATCTTAATAAAAACATGATAATGTGTTTATTTGCCTCCTCGCCAGTGGTGGAAGAAGTACTCACATTTTTCACTTGAGTAAAAGTATCAATACCAAAATGTAAATACCACAAGTAAGGCCCAAACTGCACCAATGCAACTCCTCACAACAAAACAGTTTTACTGGCCAACTGGCATTGGAGTTAATTGGTTTCATGCAACCACATGCAACTACTCGCAACCATTTGGCTGCAAGGAGTTGCATGGCGAATCATTGGAGCCGGTTTGGGCCTAAAAGTCCCGTATTCAATTGTCATCTCATTGGCATCAAAATATACTTACCAAAAGTAAAAGTACTCAGAGTCATTATGCAGGAATGTCCTATTTTGCAAGTTTCCCAAATATATAAAATCCTTAGAAAATTGCAGATAGCTCACAACGCGTCGCAAATTGTGAGGTTGTAGATTGCCCTATTTTCAAATAGCCAAAGTTTATAGGGCTGAACTTAAGTGCTTAGTGTATGTTTTGTAATAATCATCTAAATCTTCAAAGTAACTTGTACCAACATGTTCACATCATTGCAGTGGAGTAAAAGTACAATATTTGCCTCTGAGATGTAGTGGAGTAGAAGTAAAAGTAGGCCTCCGTAAAGTAAAGATCACACCCGTGTGAACTGAGCGGTGCAGGCTGCTCAACAACACCAGCTGTTGCAGCTGTTGAGGCCGTACTACAGACAGATATACCATACCTCCAAACAGACAGACAGAAATACATACAGACATACACACACACGGTCGGCCAGTCATTGGACTGGTTAGGCACCGCTCAAAAATACATCAAAATGTACTGAATGTACTTAGTTACTTCCCAGCTGTGCGACTCACCTTAACGTAAGACTTCTCTGTGTCCACCAGCTCCTGGATGACCTTACAGAGTCTCTGGGAGACGGACATGTGTCGGGGGCAGGGCCGCGGCAGGCTGGCCTCTCTGGAGTACGGGTTCCTGGGACACTCTGCCTCCTGGCCCGGCCGCTCTGGGAAGGTCTGGTACAGCGTGAACACTGTGTCCACGTTCTGGAAGGGACAGGATGGATGATTGATTTATTGATTGAACATTGTATTAACAGTTTGCAGAATGGGTACAGTTCAAGGAAAATACAGGTCAATACAAAATCTCCTAAGAGGATAAAACCAGAAAAAGCACTAAGACTTGTTTACGTCAGGGTCCTCCATTTTCAATTCATCAGAACATTAAGACATACACTTTTTCTGATTAATTTGCTGCAGTGGTTCTCAAACATTTTCATGTCAAGGAACTAGAGGCAAGCAATGGGCACTCGCTTGCCACTATGGGAGCCTCAGCCGACCCATGGCAAAGCCAGGAAAGGCAAGAAGCGCACCACCTACGTAGATGCACTGCAGTGCGACAGTTCAGCTAACAACACTGTAGAGCTCAAGATCCTGTTACTAGATAGGAGAGTCTGGAGGCCAGCGATTCAAGAATCCCGAGTTGGTGTTGGCTGCTGCTAGACGGTAGACCACACTCACCACACATCGCATACTGCATCATGTCAAGGGCCCCTAGATTGATTGTATTGTATTTTTGGCTGAGGATTCCCTTGGATGGATGGATTGATGATTTGTGTGAGCTGAGGATTGGGTCGCATATCGTCTCTGTCCGGGTGGAAAACTCACTATGTTCAAAACTGTTACTTTTCAGGATTCAAATTCAAAAGTAGCAAAAGTAGCAGCAAGCTACTCAACAAGCTCAAAACTCAAAATGTTACGGAGATAAGCGGTTTCTGCCCGACAGCAACGATATAATCACATCAATTATCTGACCACCCAAGAATTCTCTTTAATCCATGGTCGATTTCTTTCTGCCATTTGTTGCTTTCTGAACTTGGTGATGTTTTTGCTGATATTCTGTTCAATTTGATGCATTTCGCAATCAAAATTATACATTGAACTGAACAAAACGGCAGCATGAAAGCAGCCAACGTTCCCGTGGCCGGAGGCAGCGCTCCTGAAACAGAGATGACAGCCACTGTGCTGTCTGTCCCGTCACGCTGAGGGAACATCATGAAACAGAGATGACAGCCACTGTGCTGTCTGTCCCGTCACACTGAGGGAACATCATGAAACAGAGATGACAGCCACTGTGCTGTCTGTCCCGTCACGCTGAGGGAACATCATGAAACAGAGATGACAGCCACTGTGCTGTCTGTCCCGTCACGCTGAGGGAACATCATGAAACAGAGATGACAGCCACTGTGCTGTCTGTACCGTCATGCTGAGGGAACATCATGGAACAGAGATGACAGCCACTGTGCTGTCTGTCCCGTCACGCTGAGGGAACATCATGAAACAGAGATGACAGCCACTGTGCTGTCTGTCCCGTCATGCTGAGGGAACAGAGATGACAGCCACTGTGCTGTCTGTCCCGTCATGCTGAGGGAACATCATGAAACAGAGATGACAGCCACTGTGCTGTCTGTCCCGTCACGCTGAGGGAACAGAGATGACAGCCACTGTGCTGTCTGTCCCGTCATGCTGAGGGAACAGAGATGACAGCCACTGTGCTGTCTGTCCCGTCACGCTGAGGGAACATCACTGTGCTGTCTGTCCCGTCATGCTGAGGGAACAGAGATGACAGCCACTGTGCTGTCTGTCCCGTCATGCTGAGGGAACAGAGATGACAGCCACTGTGCTGTCTGTCCCGTCACGCTGAGGGAACATCACTGTGCTGTCTGTCCCGTCACGCTGAGGGAACATCACTGTGCTGTCTGACCCGTCACGCTGAGGGAACATCACTGTGCTGTCTGTCCCGTCATGCTGAGGGAACATCACTGTGCTGTCTGTCCCGTCACGCTGAGGGAACACCATGAGTGTGCAGGATCAACATAATCAGTGTTGTGAGTCACAACACCACAGCCGACCCACAGAGGAGGCAGACATTTTCCAGCGGAACACACAGAACCCATTTGTCATCATAATTCCCCCAGTCAGTCTGTAATAAACTGCTGACATTAAGTTAGAGCCACTGTTCCGAAAAGTCCCATCGACCACATGCAGGGAAAGAAGCAGGTCAGGGGAGAAGAAGGGATTGGCCCAGGCCCCACTGCCAGTGATAATATCTATTCAAGAACAAAAGAGTGTTTAACTCTGAGACTTAAATGAACACAGAGGATTTCACTGTGTCGATACGATAGGTAAGAGTAAATGTACACGAAACACATCATTCACTGCTCTGTTGTACTTAAAATATACAGTAGTCTAAATTCAGCCTCAGCCCCTGTGTGTGTTCCTTCAAGACTGTTAACATTTATGAGCTTAATGTGCCTAGCGCTGAAAAACAATCCTTCACATGTGTGTGACTGAATATAAACGGAGAGCGGATCCACATGCTTTTAAAAAGTGCCTCTGTAAATAAACTAATAATATAGTGGAGTGCAATTTCCCACTAAAACACACAGAGTGGCAGCCTGACTGCAATGTTTGCACGTAAAGCCTTTATTATGGTTACACGTCCAAAAACGAGCTTAATCGGTTGTGCGAATATTTACATCTGGTTGTTTTCAGGAAGTCTCACACTCTCCATGCTGAACTTTGAAACAGTATCTAGCAATGGACGATACGGTGTTCTCAACACCAAAGCTCCAGTCACTCAGCCAAAACACGCAGAGAGAGAGAGAGAGAGAGAGAGAGAGAGAGAGAGAGAGAGAGAGAGAGAGAGAGAGAGCTCTATTGTACGGTGGTACAATTTGTACCACACGCAGTCTGAAAAATATTATTCATATTTATGTGTGTATTACATGCTGGAATATGCCACTCCTTTCAGCATTACCATCTTGGAGGTAAGATTCACACTCTGCAATAACACACTGCTGAGCAGCAAGCTATGACGCAGACATACAAACAAACACTCAAACCACAAGACTGCACTGAGACTCACACACTGGTTCTCACAACAGAAACATATTCCCCCATATGTTCATATTTATGAGAATATAATAAAGCCAAAACACCACTGTGAAAACACTGTAATAAGATCATAGCTAAAGCTTGACAGAACACTCTGGTCAGCTGAAACCGAACAACTGGTCAGCTGAAACCGAACGAGCACAGTGAGCAAATTTAGATAGGTAGGCATTGCTTGCTTGATCTGAAGGCTAAAAAGGTATAGTCGGGGGATATAAACGTAAAATAAAATCTGTGAATAAATTACTTAGCAAGAAAGTGTTTGTGAAGGTGTCTAGTAAGTAAGTGTGATCACCTGATCAACCAACATTTCTTAGTAAGGAATTTATTCACAGATTCACAGATTATCTCTCTGATAATATTCCCTGACTAGTAGGGCAGACAACAGTCATGGTTCTGAGAACAAAGTTATTAAACAAGGAAATAAGATACAAGACCAGATAAGGGCCCAGCGTGGTGGTCCGGGCACCCTAGGCTGCAATGCCAGCCTGACAGCGTGTCGCCGGTTCAAATCCCGATGACCTTTGCTTCGTGTCACTCCCCATGTCTCTCGGTCTACTGTCCTATCAATAAAGGCATGAAAGCCCAAAAACTAATCTTAAAAAAAAAGACCACATAAGAACTTCGCAAGACAACTCTCCTCTCTGAATGTGCGACAAACACACCACCAAGGCCTGATTTATACTTAGTTGAGTGCTGGTGTTGCGTGCAGTAAATAGCAGATGTACAAGCTCACACCGCGGCACGAATAGCTTGTAGATCTGCTATTTACTGAGCCCGACAGCAGCACGAAAGTAAGTATAGATGAAGCTTTATGCTCTCAAGCACCTAGTAGCACACAAATGGCGTGGTCGTTTACCAGCATCCGGACCGCGTCGGGGGCCTGTCGACAGGCCAGACACGAGCCCACGTCTTCCAGGAGTCCAGTCAGTCTCTCCTTCAGTGACACGCGGGCCAGCGGGGACTCCTCCTCCGGATCTGGAAGTACTACCCGCTGTACTCGCTCCTCTACCATCGCCACCTCCTCCCCTACCGCCTCTATCTCTATGGCCTCCTCCTGCTCGTCGTCTCCTGCCACCTCCTGCCCTCCCCCAGCGTCCTCCTCCTGGGGCATCACCCAGCACAACGTCGCCAAGGAGCCACAGGGCGAGAGCGGCCGGGTAGAGGTCGGCGACGGGGAGTCTTTCTCTGGGACCAGCGGTCCTCTCTGAGACTTGCGGCCAACGGAGGCCGCCAGAAACAGCATCGCTGTTGTGCAGTGTGTGTGTGTGTGTGTGTGTACGCGCTCGTGTGTCCACGCTAGCGTCTCGGGCCGTTAGTACTACTACGCGGGGACAGTCCAGGTTCGGTCCAACT
>NC_136798.1:32649182-32651682 GCF_951216825.1 Electrona antarctica
ACCACTGCCATAGCCTACCAGGTGGACCACTAGTTACTATATAGTACAGTGGTTCCCATAGTTGGGTCCGGGGACCCCCAGGGGTCATTGAGGGAGTTCCATAGGGTCCCCAGCTAAATGATAGTTTGGAACCAAATGGGCCCTTATGGGTCTATTTGGGGGTTGTATATGTACCTGTGTTGCACTCGGGTATCTGGGTGGTTGAAGGGGGAGGTGGGGGTTGGGGACAGGGCCCAGTGGGCTCCTGGGGGCTCGGCTCCTCTCTCATCAGAACCAGCTGGAGATTCTGGTGGTTGAAGAATGTGTGCATGAGTCCCAGGTCCAGTCCACACACACTGGTACCGTTCAGCACCAGGATCTCATCTCCTGGTCTCAGACCTGCGTGTGAGCCACAATAGAATAAGAGGTTACATACAGTAGTTTAATTAGTTTTAATTTCTAATTTGATCTAATCCCATCTATTTAGTTTCCACCCCAGCATTTCCCACAGCATTGATATTCTGGGGGAAACGCCAAAAAATTGCAGATCTACAAGCTAACAACGCAAGTCTCAAGTCGAAGCGTTGTGAGATTTTAAATCGGCTATTTTAGACGGAAAAAATCGCTTCAAGTTCACTACAGAGTCAACTCCAGTTTACGAATACTAGAGGGTTTAAGTGGTAAATTGATACTTTTACTTAAATAAAACATGTGAGTACTTCTTCCAACACTGAACATTTCAACCATCAAGTGGTCTTCCTCAGTAGGTGCACATTAAACTTTCTTTGGAGAAGAAGCTACCTGTGATGACGTCTTTACATTTATTTTCATGCTTAGTCCTGCACCAGTGACCAAGGTGGATGTGCATAACAATTCCTTTTACATAAGTGCTTATTATTCATGCCTTGACTATTCAAAAATATAAGATCTCCAAGCTCCTGCTTTTACCAGAAGCAAGCGGCCATCTTGTGCGTACTCACCCTCGGAGTGGGCCAGTCCCTGTGGGCTGACCTCACTGATGTACAAGTGACTCCGCCGACCTCCGTCCACGTGACCAGTCACAGCAAAACCTACAGGGGTCGAGAGTTAGTGTCGAAGACACTGATCCCCTAATTGCTCCCAATATGCAGGTTGGTGCCTTGTATGGTTTCCTCCACCATCGGTGAATGTAATGCACAGTCTATGTAAAGCGCCTTGGATAAAGACGCTAAATAAATGCACCATTTACCATGATCAGCACCCTTTACCAAATGCACCATCTGCACTCAAACCTTATATATTGTATACAATTCTAATTACACCAATAGTTATATTTGTATACTGATCTGTTGCATTAACGTGAATGTATCCCATGTTGGACCCTTACCTAAACCAAGGCTTCTAGCTGACGGGCAGTTCTTACTTTATTTAGACAAACCACCAGTACAAAGACATACGACATGCAACACGGGATCTACAGTACAGGCTCACATTGTTGTGAGCATTCGCTGACCAACTCACCGAAGTCCTGGTTGCTGTCGGGTCGAGACAGATGGAGCGTGAACACATTGAGAGGGAACAGTTCCAACTCGTCATAGACCTGCACATAAAACACACTGTTGGTCCTCTGATAGGCCCAGATTATTTGCCTAACCCATTTTGACCTGGGAACGATTCTATAAATGTCTTCTAAATCCTGACAATTTTCTGAAAAAGCTATGTTTCTATGTCAGTCGTTCTTCGATTTTTCAAAAATAGCAGACCTACAAGCTCGTAGCGCGCCACACGGTGGCGCGCTATGAGCTTGTAGATCTGCTATTTTTCAATAGCTAAAGTATAACATAATGCTTACACCAAAAGGGGTTCCCGCCCAAAATGGGCTAATGTGCAACATTGTTTTCTCACTCAAAAGCAAACAAACATACAGTCTAAGTGTAATCAGGGTATCTGCACATTTCTAAAGTGACAATTCTCTGACAGTTTTGTCAAACGTAACCAACAAAAATTGGCAAATATTACCTAAGAAAGGGGCAAATAGCATGTAGATCAGTGTGTGTGAGGTGCAGGCTCTTACCAGTTCTCTGACTGGGTCGGACTGCTGTGCTGTTCTGGTCTCGGTGCTCTGGCCCACATGTCTCCTCACACGCACACAGAACTGACCCGGGTCCAACTGTCGCTCCTACACGCACACACGCACACGCACACACGCACACACACACGCGCACACACACACACACACACACACACACACACACCCACACACACACACACACACACACACACCATTAAAACTGGGAAAGCATCTGTGTCATTTTAAATTTCAGCAGACCTACAAGCTTGTACATCTGCTATTTTTGCACATGTGTTTGAAGTCTTCTGTCATGGGGGTCCCTGCACAGCACATGTTCAGACGGGGGTCCGCAGCCTTATAAGGAAATAGTTTGATGTAGGATGGGCCTCAGGTCTTAAAGGACCACTTCACCACTTTTCAACCTATCTTCATATAATAGGTCCTCACTAATAATCATGAAAAAATGGCGCA
>NC_136798.1:32656682-32674182 GCF_951216825.1 Electrona antarctica
ATTTGATTTGATTTTAATACATTTATTCTCTTATTTTTCTGTTTTATTTTAACTTATTTATTTTTCTTATTGTATCTCAATAATGTGCTGTATCTCTTAGCTCTGTCTTAACGTCTCGATGTTTTGTTCAAAGCACTTGCCTTGTTGAAATGTGCTATCCTATTTTACAATTGCCTAGAGGGTGGGTGGGTGGACGCCTGGACGGACACAACGGTGGACGTCACGAACGTAAACATCCGGACTTGCAAGGCACACTGTTGCTCCAATCAACACCAAACTTTGCTCAAGGGCTTGTTCAAAGCGCCAATAAAGAGAAGCGGTCAGGGCCTACCTGTCAACGGTTTCACGCCCGTAGTATTTCAAACCTCAGTCACACAACCGCAACATGGATTCCCTCTCCTAAAGCAGTGGTTCTCAACCTAAGGTAAGGTCTTGTCTGTTTGGAGAAGGTGGTTGCCACCATTGTTGTGGCATTGACTGTTCGCCGGTTCACCTCCCAATGTATGAATGAATGGACCATTGTAAAGTGCTTTGAGTAGGCACGTAGTGCATAGAAAAGCGCTATAAAATTCAATCCATTATTATTATTATTATTAGGTTGTCTGGATTTTTAAAACATGTTACAGAAAATCTGAACCTTTTTTCAGACCGTGTAACTTCATCTATCGTCCTGTAACTTCAACATGTTTCAATAGGTTTCAAAAATAGCGAAAATAGCCAGTCTACAAGCTCACAGTACTTTGGGATGTGACGTGTTCTCTTCTTGTAGATGGGCTAATGTTGTTAACATGTCTGAAAAACACGAGTGGGTCTCGTAAGAAGGGTGGGCTCCATGGAAAAAGCATTGGGAATCAGCGCTCTAAAGCATCAATGTCCCCAGTTCAGAGTATCAACACAGAACACGTGTTGAGAGAACAGAGGAGGCGTGTAGTGTAGTGTGTGGTGTACAATGTCAGGCTGTCAAAACATTGGCTGGAAAAGGAGAGGGAGAGAGAGGACATGGAGGACAAAACGCCAAGAGATTTATTGTCCTCTGGAGCAGAGAGGCAGTTAGGTCAGACTCTCAGCAACCTAAAATAGCTCCAGTTGGTCTCTCGGAGGGGCCAGCGAAGGGGGGGCCCGGCCCGGGGTCCACGAGGGGTTTAGTAAGTGATGAGCAATAAAGTCCACCAGGAGGCCGATGCTACTGCTGCACGGGAACATTCCCTGATGTAACCGTCTCATAACTCTGAACATCTGGATTCATACTTGAGGCATTTAGCGGATGTTTTTTGTCTTTCTTCCAGATACTATCTAGCTGAAAAACTTCAAAACAGTATTTTATGACCTCGGACTCAACGAACCATACCGCAGCGCAAATAAATGAAAGTCTACGTATAAACACGTGTTGATCATTTAGCTAATGCACTGATCCAGAAGTGGCTTACAGCGAGTAGTACAACAGAAGAATACATTTCAGTTCCTAAATTAGTTCATAGTGAAGTGCAACAGTTGGTATGTTATTATTTCTCCTTCAAAAATAGCCAATAACTGATCTACAAGCTTGCAGACCAGCCTTTTCTGTATCTGTCATACAACAAAGTATGCAGGGCTTAAGTGATTGATTCTCAAACATGTGGTCAACAGTAGTAGACCGTAGATGTGGAGGTACTGGGCAGCTCCCTGCAGTGACCAACAGCAGACGAGTGGGGTTGTGGTGCAGTGGTGTAAAGCAAGGTGTTTGGGGATGAGAACATCTGTTCCCGACATTCCAAACGGTTTTAAAACACATCAGTGTCAGGAGACTTGTAAACAAGTGTTTTTACAGCTGATGGAAAGGTGAGAGGCAAATGGCTAGATTACAGAGGTGATGGTATGTGTGTGTGTGCGCGTGTGTGTGTGTGTGTGTGTGTGTGTGTGTGTGTGTGTGTGTGTGTGTGTGTGAACCCCTGCAGAGCCCCTTCCCAGCTGCTGTGCTTAACTGCTATCATAGAGGATTAGTGGGTTAAGCCATCCAGCTGAACCCACTGCCTTGTGGGGAGTTCACATCGTTCGGAGCGTGTGTGTGTGTGTGTGTGTGTGTGTGTGTGTGTGTGTGTGTGTGTGTGTGTGTGTGTGTGTGTGTGTGTGTGCGTGCGTGCGTGCGTACGTGCGTGCGTGCGCGTGTGTGTGTGCGTGCGTGCGTGCGTGCGTGCGTGCGTGCGTGCGTGCGTGCGTGCGTGCGTGCGTGCGTACGTGTGTGCGTGCGTGCGCGTGTACATGCGTCGTGCGTGTGTTACCTGTGCTGTTGACTGACTCTTGTCCTTGGCGCGTCTCCCCAGGGTGTCCAACACCTTCAGAGAAGACAGCAGACCTCTCCTATTGGTCCTCTGGTCTCCTCTGGACAGAGACTGACCTCGCCTCCTCAGTGTGCCCTCCTCACGACTGCACACCTGACCACCACCACAACAATCAACATCAACATCAAGAATTTCAAGGACCCCCACTTTGATATGCATTAGGGCCGCGGAGCCCCCGTTTGCTACCACAGAAAGCGTCTGTGTCATTTTCGATTTTTAGCAACATAATACGTTTTTCAGAAAACTCTTCTGGGTGTCCTGGCACAAAACATCTTCAGATGGATTACTGATTTGGTAGAATGGACCTCAGGTCTAAATGGGTTTTAATGAGACATTTCCAAAGGGTGAATAATAATAATAACAGTAATAATAGTACCAGCGCGTGGAAGGAGGAGGCAGAGAAGACCCCCAGGCGTCCCAGCGTGCTCTTGGAGGTCTTGCTGGCGGCGGCCAGCAGCCGTTTGGGGTTGGGCAGCTCGCTGCCCTGCAGGCTGGCCTGGTAGCTCCTCAGTCTGAACACATCCACGTTCAGCTTCTCCAGGTTCTGGTCCCACTGCTGGATCTGAACACACGCACAACACATGGCACAAGGCAGTGGTAAACATCTGTGTTCACTCACGCACGCACGCACGCACGCACGCACGCACGCACGCACGCACGCACGCACGCACGCACGCACGCACGCACGCACGCACGCACGCACGCACGCAGACACAGACACAGACACAGACACAGACACAGACACAGAACTCCGACAAACATGCTTACATTTGCACACACATTTACGTAAACAAACAGACAGACAGAGTCACGCTTATTTACACAATATTGTACACATCTACACACACAACACATAGACAAAAAGCACACAGTGCACACACATGCACACACACACAAACACACAAACACGCACACGCACAGCCGCACACACACACACACACACACACACACACACACACACACACACACACACACACACACACACACACACACACACACACACACACACACACACACGCACACACACACACATGCACACGCACACGCACGCATACAGTGTGTCCAAGCAAGTATACAACAAAAACATACAATACAATACAACATACACACTTCCCGACACAAACACCCCCCATTTCCTCTCTTCAATTCTCTTATCCCTCCCCCTCTCCCCCCCCCCCCCCCCCCCCTCTCTCTCTCTCTCTCTCTCTCTCCCTCTCTCTCCCTCTCTGGGTAATTGCACATGAAGCATAGCTCCAGTGTGAGAGGCCGGTTGTCTCATGGTAGATTATGGTTTGTAATCTACACAATCATTTAGCTTCACTTCAAACAGCTGCAGGCCTTGTTGGAATCAGTGAGCGGCAGAGATCTCATCAAAGTGACTGGAGCCATATGCCCCCCCCCCCAACACACACACACACACACACACACACACACACACACACACACACACACACACACACACACACACACACACACACACACACACACACACACACACACACACACTTTGAATAGCGATAAGCTACCACTGTACCTTTGAATAGCAGAAATAGTCTATTAAGCTCACAGTGCGTCATGTCACGAGTATAAGGCCTCCGCAAGTTCAAAGTGGTTCATTTTGGACCAACATTGTTGGTCACTTGAGATGTTTGCTGATCTAGTAGGAACTGAAGATTACTCTCTCTCTCTGCGTGGTTGAACTGGTCTCCAGGGATAACAGAGTAGACATGTAGCCTCAGACTATCTGGGAAAACATTCCTTGTTTTTTGGTTCTTGATCTTGAGGAGCCCCCCCCCCCCCCCCCCCCCCCCCCCCCCCCCCCCACATACACACACACACACACACACACACACACACACACACACACACACACACACACACACACACACAGACATCAGTGCTAACTTATCTGCATTGGTGGAAAGTACTGTACTAAATTTGAGGTATGTTTTACTCTACTGGAGTACTTCCAATTCTTTTGGAGTACTTCTACTCCACTACATCTCAAAAGCAAATATTGTACTTTTACTCCACTATAATTATTTGTTACTAGTTACTTTGACATTTTTGAATATGAATACAAAACGTGAGCACTGTTTGTCTGTGCTTCCCGTTAAGAGGTGGGTTGATGAGAGTAGGGGGCCAGTGGTAATTAATGAGCGTGTTGGACTGAACACATGTGCTGCTGGCCACGTTAAACTGAGAGCGCCGTGTGAGAAAGCTGGGCTTTTCTCTACAGGACGGCTGCCAACAGCCAGGACACTCCATGAGCAGAACGCTGACGTAAGACGTTGTACTGTTGCTACACTGAGATCTGACTTCATTCATAAAGCATGTACTGCATGTGCTGCAACAAAAAAACCCCACTGTACGTTCCAAGTTTTAGCACAAGGGCCCTATTGAGCTGAAACTGAACAGGTTATTGATTAAAGATCACATTTGTTTGTTTGTTTTTTCGAAGAGGGTCTAAGAGGGTCTGTCTTTCTGTCTGTCTGTGTCTGGAGTCAATCTCGCAAAGCGCTTGACCGATCGGCACCACGTTTCTTGTTCACACTAGCAGGCCACAGAAGTATACTGTAGGCTACCACTTGTGATTCATACGTTTTGACATTTAACTACATTTCTATGATGGATGGAAGTCAATAGGGCTGAAACCTTGGCGCACATTTGGATAGATACGTCTATGACTGACGCTTGCATGCTGTAGAAGGCGGTGCCGTCAAAAGGCTGGACACATGAAGTCCCAGGTCCACATTGAGCAACAACACCATTTCAGTGCAGATCCTGAGATCCACATGATTAGATTTTTGATTATTGAATTGAAGCTTTAGCGATGTATTTCTGCTGAGTAAATGTGATGACATTTACAGAATTGTGTCTGGCGCACAACGTTTCATGATCGACTGGTGTATACATATCGAATATATTATGCAACTTTTACCGGTGATAGCACATATTTCTGCATATCGTATATGTCGGTGGAAAACATATACGTCCAAAACTTACTTTTCAGGATGCAAATGCAAAAGTATCAAAAGTAGCAGATCTACGAGCTCACAACGCGCCGCTTCACGATGCGTTCCATGACGCATTCCATGACGCGTTCCATGACGCGTTCCATGATGCGTTCCATGACGCGTTCCATGATGCGTTCCATGACGCGTTCCATGATGCGTTCCATGATGCGTTCCATGATGCGTTCCATGATGCGTTCCATGATGCGTTCCATGACGCGTTCCATGACGCGTTCCATGATGCGTTCCATGATGCGTTCCATGATGCGTTCCATGATGCGTTCCATGATGCGTTCCATGATGCGTTTCGCGTTCCTACTTTTGCTACTTTGTGTGACGCTGTAGTATGATCATGTAGTGCATTCATTTACAACAAATCACACCCGTGTGAACTGAGTGGTGCAACTCCCCTCTCCCCTCTCCCCCTTCCTCCCTCTCTCTCTCTCTCTCTCTCTCATTAGCAGGCAACAGTGCAGCACTATCTCTCTCTCTCTGTTTCTGGCACAACAGCGCCACTTTTGCCCCTACTGGTACTCTAAACATAGTCACATAGGTACATAGGTACATAGGTACATAGGTACATAGGTACATGGGTACATAGGTACATGGGTACATAGGTATATGGGTACATAGGTACATAGGTTAAGACAGACATTGCTGTTCCTTGGAGTGGTTGCAACACTCAAAAAGTTAGAATATGGAGATAAATTGGTTCCTGCCCCGACAGCAATGGTAGGCTATATTTCTATCTGCTCAAGGTCAGGCCAGGTCAGTTTTAGTTCTTTAAGACAGGATGCACATGCTACGCCTCTCTATTTGTATCAACTTAAACATTACGCACACACCTGACCAGCCCCGGCACAGTGGGCCTGGTCTAATGTTAAGTCATCTTTTATATTGTTATCCTATGGTAAGTAGTATTTCCCTCGACAGCAAATCTCTTTCTCACAGAGAAACGTGTCGCAATAGAAAAGGGACGCTAGGGTTCAAGAGTTTTAATTAGTGTTACCTTATCATCACTTATTCTGCTCTGAGTCTCTACTCCTCACCTCTATCTTTGTGTCATCCTTACTGCAGTGCTGCGGTTATGAAAACAGGCCTGTCACAATTAAGTGCATAATTGCAATTATTTCTGCATAATCGTCAATCGTCAACACTTTTCAAAAGTAGCAGAAATAGCAGATCTACAAGCTTGTAGCTCAACTATTTCCGCTATTTTGTACATTTTTTGGAAAGGAAAAAATATTAAATAAAATATGAAATGTGTTTTCTTTCTTTATATTTAAGTTATTTGTCACACATCTCTCCGTACAATTTGTGATTATGAAGCCTAAAAGGCAAACAGAAATACAAATTGTAACGCTACAATTTTCAATGCAAATTAATCGCAATTATTTGTGTGACAATTAATGGTCAACTTAGATTTGTTATCGTGACAGCCCGGATATGAAAACTCAATTTCCCTCAAGGTCCATCTATTTATCTACTGTAATTCAAAACGCACAGTAAAAAGCCAATGAAATGCAACTCCAACACAATGATGTCATGGAATGAAAACACAATGCATGGGGCAACTAACCAACCAATGAGCTACGCACGGGGAATCAAACCCCCAACCTTGGCAGTTAATAGGACCGCAAAAGTGAAACGCTTGTAGACTGGATGTCTTTGGTTGGGCAGAAAGGCCGCCGAGGCGCTGGGTTCCATTTCAACCGCACACACTAATTAACTAAATTGGCCAATTTGAACTGAACCGCTGTGTGTTTCAATGGCTCCTTCCACAACTCTGGGCCCTTGATCTCTCACACACACACGCACACACATGCACACACACACACACACACACACACACACACACACACACACACACACACACACACACACACACACACACACACACACACACACACACACACGCACACACACACACACACACACACACACACACCCTCTCCCACCACACAGCTGGCTCATCATGGCATTTCTGTTGCACTGGTTCCTTCCTGGAAACGCAACAATCATCATCACACACACGCACACAGTCACACACCGTCAAACACGCACACATTCGTGCGCATGCTGGCACGTACGCACACACACACAGTCACACACACACTCGCGCGTGCATACGCACTACGCAGGCACACACTCTCCTCTCACCTGGCTTTCCACAGCCTTCCTGTTCTTGTGGTCCGTGATGACAGACAGCTGCAGTTCGGCCATCTTCCTCATCTTGGCGTCCATGTCGACGCTGTGCAGCAGGGCGCGCGTGTGACTCCGCAGCAGAGCCAGCGTGTCCTCCTTGCCCTGGCGCCGTGCCAGCAGCGACGAGCACGCCGAGTGGATGGAGGTCACCCAGTTCTCCACCTCCGTCTGATTGGACGCCTGCGGTGGAGTCAGCGTGTTAATTGGGAGGGCGGGTAGAGAGAGGACGTAGTCTGGGAATGGGAAGGTGGCCACTTTGGCCTCCAGGCTCACCTACAAATTACAATACACCAAAACCGCGGCCACTCGCTCACTCACACTCGGTCACTCCGGCATGGTGGTGTTATGGTGTAATTGGTGACCACATAACCTACATGGCAGTTGGCAGTTGAGGTTGGCAGATATACTGGTATTCCTGAGGAGCAGCGACTGTGTGCTCTTTGTGACCTGGGAGTTATAGAGGATGAGTTTCATTTTGTTTTCTATTGTCCACTATATCATGATTTAAGAAACGTTTTATTTGAAAAAATTCAGGATAAGAACCCAGATCTGTTCTGGATGTCTGAGTGTTTTATGTTAAATTGGTTGTTCAGTAATGAAGTTTTTGTTTTTGGAAAATTCATAGAGAAGGCATGGCAGTTACGTTGGAGAACGATGTATCCATGGAGTAACTGTCTATTTGTGTATATGTATCATTATATATGTACAATTTTGTGAGTGTCTTGTAAGCCTGTGCGGGCTGGGCATCGTATGACGTAGGACACTTTAATAAAAACTCTATCTATCTATCTATCTATCTATCTATCTTTAAATATGTGGCCTAAATACCGCCATCAATGAAACTAACTAACTAACTAACTATAGGTTGAACTCTGCTAATAAACAAATCTGACACTGACGTTATGTGATGTCCACGTATTTCAGCAGGTCACCAATTTCACCACAACAGTGACCGAGTGACCAAGTGTTAGTGAGCGAGTGGCCGAGATTTGGGGCTATTGGAATTCAGTATGTGTGTGTCAAAGTCACAAAGGCACATTTATCTAGCACACATCTCTACAAAGCGCTTTACAATTTGCGTTGCATTCACACACGTTCACAGAACGCGGAGGCGACTATGTAAGTTCCAAGTTGGAATCCAACCGGGAACCTTCCAGCGTTCCAAGATAGCCGCTCTACCACCTGAGCCACCGCTGGCTATCAAATAAGAAACACGATTTCTCATAATAGTGAAAGTCAGAGGAGGGTAAAGTGCAGGACAAAAGCTGCTTGACTCCAAACACACGGTCGTCACACCAACCAACCAAACATGCACGCGCGGCGCGCGCATGCACGCACACACATACACTGTGTAGCACGAGTCTGAGACTCAGTCAGAAGTTGTCATGGCAATGTGAAGTGTGTGAAGGGGCCAGGGCCAATGCATGTGAGGTGATTTGTGTGTACGTGTGTGCATGTGTATGCGTGTTAAACACACACGCACAAGCCCTCAATAACCATTAACAAAAGAGAATAAATAACGTCTACATCTCTAGATCTGGTGAACTCACATAAACAGCAGGGCTCTTCCCTCGTTAAATGTAAAGCGCGAGGGTCAAGCACCCTGCTGTCGCCCGCAAGAAGATACACCGTGAAGTGTTCCCCCCGCACTCCCGGGTTATTTATTACAGCTGGCCCTGGTCAAGGCCCGTTTCTTTTTTCACAGCATGTGACGGCTTAACTACTGCTACACTACAGTTGGGTGCCACCGATATTGTCCCTTATCATTTGACCCATTTAGGCCTGACCTCAACATTTTTAAAAATCCTTCTAAATCCTCCAGTTTTCTGAAATAAATATTTTCATGATTTTTCAAAAATAGCAGACCTACAAAGCTCGTAGCGCGCCACTCGGTGGCGCGCTATGAGCTTGTAGATCTGCTATTTTTCAATAGCTAAATTATAACATAATGTTTAAAACACCAAAAGGGGTTTTGCGCAGATCACGCAAACCTCAGCAAAAAGAAAAGGACAATATCGATGGCCTACTAGTAGTTGATACTTAACACTCTAATTACCACGTGTTCTTCACTGACAAACTCATTAGAGACTGCCGACTCATGTAAACCTATTTCAAACTGTGTGAGTTAACTATAGAATAGAGTCCATGTAAGGAATGACCATCTCTTGTTACTCCTGAAACTCTGTACACTCCTGAAAGTATAAAATATGTGTGGGACATGTGTGTGGGGAGTGTTGGGGGAAGCTCTGGAGGGAGACACTATAGTCTCTCTCCGGTGTGATGACATATACAATAAAAGAATGGAGTTCGAATCCTGATGGTTGAGTCCTGCTTCTTCCTGATGTTGTTTACTTACTAATAGTAATATCGAAAGCTGCCATTACAACACCTGGGGGAATTGCTAAATCGCTCATTCAAACGCCCACAGTTGCAAATGTTTCAACACTAGCCAACCAGATATATAAACTACAGATGTGCACATGTGTTAATTTTGTTGACTACGAAAAAACACACTAAGATTTTGATTTTTAGTCGACTAAGACTATAGACTAAGACTAAACAATTTCAGATGAAATCGTGTGTTGTTCAAAAGACTAAGACTAAATGATAATACACTGATGTGCACGCCGCACAGCTCAGCACTCCCATTAAAAGCCAATTCACGACATACAAAAAGAGAACGCCATGGTGGACACAGGCCCTAGACGGGTTGATTTGGTCACGTTTATAGTTTATACACTCAACAGAGTTAAATGAATACAGTCAGTATGGTCACTGCTGTCAAAACTACACTGCTCTGCAAGTCATTCTGGATGTGACGGTTAAACAGCTATAATTGTGTTGGAAGCAGCTCCCCCAAAACTGCCCCAAAACATCCACACATTTCTCACAATGGAACCCAGACACACACTGCAGAACTGGCAGTGTACTGTACGCGCATCATAATAACCCATAACCCAACATGCTCATTACCAGCAGTGGTGGAAGAAGTACTCAGAGCTTTTCTTAAGTAAAAGTAGCAATACGGCAATGTTGAAATACTCTGTTACAACTTAGTAAAAGTCTTGTGGCCAAAAGTAGTCATAATGCAGACTGTCCTATTTCACACGTTTTCAAAACCTGTACATTTAGAAAATAGCCAATCTTATAATGAATGATTTGTAATAATAATTTAAATCTGCAAAGTAAAATGTCCAAATGACCGTACTAACATTTCAGTAAATCCAAAAAGCACAACACTTGCCTCTGAATGGAACAGAAGTATAAAGCATTGGAAAACAGACAAACAGACTGATCAAGTCAAGTAAAAGTATCTCAATATACAGTAGAGTAAATGTACTTAGTTACTTTTTTCCACCACTGGCCATTACCAAGCTTAAACAGCAGCATATGAAAAGCTGAAACGACTGCATAGCTGTGGTCGGAGCATGAGGGCCTGGGCTGGAAAACCACAACACACCCCTCTCTGTCATTCACACTGAAAAATGCTAAAGTCCTCAACGTTAGTTAAATTAACTGTGAGAGTGTACAACGTGGAACCAAATGGACCCGTATGGGTCTGTAACTGTGAGAGTGTACACCATGGAACCAAAGGGACCTGTATGGGTCCCTTTGGTTCCATTTTGTACACTCTCACAGTTACAGACCCATACGGGTCCATTTGGTTCCATTTCCAACACTGGGGATTTCACTGCGTACAGGGATTGGAGCCCACAACCGACGCGACCATGTCTGGCCCTTGTGTTGTTTTACATCAGTAATAATATAATGAGTAATAATGTGTGTACCACAACTCATAAACACAGCGCTACTTCATTTACGCTTATTTGAATACTCATTCCTGCTGTGAACGACTTCCGTTCACGACTTTCAGGAAGGAGTTACAGACGTTGTATCTTTTGGAAGATTGTGGAAGAGTTGCCTGGCTTGAGAAAAGAGTGTCCTCAGAACTACACATGAAGTCGCTCATGCAGCCAAACATTGAACTTACAGCTGTTACCGATGATACTAATTAAGGCTCTGTTCCATTTAGTGTACAGTGGTTCTCAAACCTTTTCATTTCAAGGACCCCCATAACTCTAAGAGTTACACATCCGTACGGGGTCATTTGGAACCTACTTCAAGGACACTTTGAGACCCACTGGTGTGTTTCCAGTGAGCCAACATGCACAATAGTAGCACCCTGACTCTGTTTGACCAGAATGGAACAGAGCCTTCATTAGTATCACCCGTAATATACCTGTGAAGCAAGTAGGAAAGGGGCCCAGAAGTGGGAAGAGTAGGAAGAGTTATTCGGTATGCATACATAGAGAGTATTATGATTTGGCCTCTGACCTGGAAGAGGAAGACGTCGCCGTGGGAGTTGCTGAGGCAGAAGACGTTCTCCTTCCTAGGGTGTTCGGGGACGGGCTGGACCAGGCTGTCCTGGGCCAGCAGGGCGTAGCGCGCCGACACCGCGTCCTGCTCACCACCGATACCTCCGTATGACTCGTAGAACAGCAGGGTGCAACCTGACAAGGAGGAGGCCAAAAGGTCACAACACAGCATCAGTAATATATATTATATATTAGTGGTTCTCAAGAACCAAAAGGGGACCCAGACTAGTGAAAATTGCAGATCTACAAGTTCTACGTCTGCTATTTTCACGACTTCTTAAACTACTTCTTTAAATAAAGTGGAGACGATTAAACATTTTCATTTTATTTATGAAATACTTTGTTTGTAATTGATTAAAAGTTGTGATTTTTTTCTTTTGTTTAAACAGTTTTCAATCTTTTGAAATAATATATATCATAAATTCATGTCCTTCAAAGCAAAAGCAGCAGAAAATAACCAATCTACAGTACAAGGTCACAATCTATGGTGATGCGACACACTGTGAGCTTGTAGATTTGAAAACGATACTGTAGCAGGGCATGCCCTAAACAGGTTGACGGTGGTTGAGTCTGTCTGTGCGTTCTCATGAATAAATAAATATTTAACCAATGAACATTATTTTTAACAAGAACTTGTGACAAATTTTGGATCCATTTGGAACACAGGGTCACAAGGATTCTGCCCAAAGCCACGATATGAGAGCGATGGACACAGAGAGAGAATGGAGAGCTTTGTATGATGCAGGGTTTCTCAAAGTGGGTGCCATGACGCAAGTCCAGGGGCGCCGCAAAATAATACTTTGATAACATTTGGAATTCATCAATATCACTTCAGGTTTTAACCACTTTGAGTCTATACTTAGTAAAAATGGAGGCGAGTTACACTGTACTTGGCGCATTCTTTTTCGATCACAACACGCCGCAATGGGAAAGCGTCTGACATAGAAATGTACAGTTGGGTGCCACCGATATTGTCCCTTATCATTTGACCCATTTAGGCCTGACCTCAACATTTTAAAAAATCCTTCTAAATCCTCCAGTTTTCTGAAATAAATATTTTCACGATTTTTCAAAAATAGCAGACCTACAAGCTCGTAGCGCGCCACTCGGTGGCGCGCTATGAGCTTGTAGATCTGCTATTTTCCAATAGCTAAATTATAACATAATGTTTAAAACACCAAAAGGGGTTCCCGCCCAAAATGGGTTAACTGTCCTTTTGCGCAGATCACGTAAACCTCAGCAAAAAGAAAAGGACAATATCGATGGCCTCCAACTGTAGAAATGTAAGGTGAACAATTTAATGAAAAGGTTACTTTACTAGGGTGACCTCTCTGAGCCACCACTGATATATAATTGTACAATTACAGTTTATACGGCAGGCATTTATCAGATGATTTTTTTCCAGAGCATCTTACAAAGTGCCAGGTTGGAGGAGGAAACAGTTCTCACCCAACAACAGGGGAAGTGAATTAGAGTGCTAAAGAAAACAACTTTGTTACAAAGTGCTACATGTGAACTCCTACTAAACAACAAGCCTGGCATCTACAGTGTCTAAATAACCTCCTGTCTAAATAACCTCCTGGCATCTACGTGCAGTGTTTGAAGTGCTACTTTGTGGATGTTTAACCTATCATTCAATTGTGTGCAGGATGTGAATATTTATTGTGGTGAGAGCTCACCTTCAAAGGCTGTGGAAGTAACATCTCCGGCGTTGCCTAAATAAACCATCAGGTGGCATGGAGTGGAGGGCAAACGCGTTTTGTACCTAAGCTGGCAGAGTTTTCGAAGCAAACTAACTCTCGAGAAACGCAGAACTTATTAAGGGGTCCCTGCTGTCTGCTAAAGGATGGTATTTTAGGATATAGGATACATAATGTCCCCTGCCCATGTGCGGAAAGGAATATTCAGTGCTTAACAACTTTCAACCTGGTGTCACTATTTTGGGCATGTGATTGTAGGCGAAAACTTTCAAAATGTTCAGAAATTGCAAAAATAGACAATATTGTTTTGTTTTTTACCGTACCTTTGAGTGTGACCCAGTAGTGTTTCCACTTGCGGCGGGCAACCATCTCCAGCCTGCGCTCCTTGTTCAGGGTGATCAGAGCTTTGAAGGACAGCCACCCCGCCCTCCTCACCACCCCCTGCTCCTTCTCTAGCAGGAGGTCCAGCTGCTCCAGGGACCCCAGAGACCCTCCACCTCCTCCACCTCCATCTCCTCCACTGCTACTCCTTTCCACCTGCAATTTACAATGTAGGCATTTAGTAGACGCTCTTATCCAGGGCGACTTACAAGTGTGAGATCGGAATGAGCAGAGTGAGGATTAACTCTAGCACATAAACAAGGTAGTGCGGAGAGAACAGTCATGTGAAAAATGAGCATCTAGCGTTTGTCTAAACAACATGCTCTCTAAATAACATTCTGTATATTTGAAACTATAGGATAGCAGGTACTCAATGAACCAAACAACTGTCTAAATCAGACAGTGGTTTCCAAACCGGTTAGCTCAAGACCCAAAAGAGAAATCCTATGTTGGCCCGGTGCCCAAACTAGTGAAAATAGCAGATAGCTATTTTCACTACTTCTTAAACATTCGTTTTCTAATTTATGAAATTTCAAAATGTAGGAAACAAAAAATAAAAGGGACCCGTGTCGCGTCTAAATAACATGGTAGCTAAATTCCATTCTTAACATTTGTGGTCCAGGGCTTAATACAACTAAAAACTAAAGAAAACATGACAGAAAGTCAAGCCAAGATAACAGCCGGCTAGAGAAAAGGCGTCAAGAGGGGAGCCGGGAAGCGTTCCTCACCTCCTCATCCTCTCCCTCCTCCATCATCACCTCCAGCTCTTCCTCCTCCCCCTCCTCCTCCTCCTCCTCCTCAGAGGGCTGGGTGCGCTCGGTGCCATCACAGCCCGTCTCCGCCAGCTCCTGCATGAAGTTCTGGTAGATGGAGGCGCCGGCCGGGGGCTGGGGAGGCCCCCTGAAGGAGGGCCCACTCTGGCTTACCTGGAACTGGACATGATTGATGATACTAAGTATGGCCATACCGAGAAATCACTGGTTCTCATGCAGTGTCGGGTCGTCCAAGATGGTCCGACTGTAGCCTGGAACTCACCTATGCTTTTTATGGCATAGGCAGCTCCCGGCAGGATCCGCCGAGAGAAACTATGCGCAGCTGCGCGACATGAGACTAATTACTTAGAGCGACAGAGAGAGAGAGGAGTGTGTGTGTGTACATGTGTGCGTGTGTGTCAATTTAACAAAGGTGCAGACAATCAGAAATCAGCAGAGAGTGAGAGATGTTTGCGCTACTCTATGCCGAATTGAAGTGGACTCGGACCCAGACTTTTTTTTTCTCCCTGGAAATAAAAACGTCAGGGTTTCCGAGGCTAGTCCGACTGTAACTCTGAGAGTGTACAAGTCTGTACTCTCTCAGAGTTAGAACGAACACAGATTGTACAGTGTAGATTGGGGCAGCGATATAAAAAAAGATTGTATCGAATGGGGGTATTTGGCCTATAAATGCAAACTGAAAAAGGTTGAGAATCATTGCATTACATGATGATGATGATGATAATGGAGTAGAGCAGTGATCATAATAGTAACAAGAATACCAGACCTTTTATTATGGAGAGAATTACATTCAGCTTCAGAGGTCAAGTTGAAGTCTTCACAGATAACTGGTTTAGATGGATTACTCATGTTTCTACCATAAGACCTGATTTTGTATAGTTTCAGTTAAACCTGTTTAACCTGTATATGCACCTGTTTGAGGTACTTATGTATTATGAATGATCATCAATAGAGAAGAGAGGCAGACATCTCCCCTTGTGTGTATTGTACGTATATTGTCTTGTTTTGTTTTCGGTTGTATGTATTGTCAATTGTCAGTCGTTTCGTTTTCATGTATGTTTGATTACAATTCAATAAAACGTAAATTAAAAAAAAAAAGAATACCAGACCTGGTTTGGCTGGTTGTGGATGTGTAGAGGGTTGGAGGACCACAGACCGTCTGACAGGCCAGAGTCCACACCTCCAGTGAACACATCACCGCTGCACGGCTCCTACGGGAGGAAGGGGAGGCATGCTGCTTTATACCGTATGACCATTCAGGCCTGACGTCGAAATTTTAAAAAAAAAGTCTTCTGAAAGAATATATATATATTCAAAGAGTTGTGCCGCATTTTCATTTTTCAAAAATAGCAGACCTACAAGCTCGTAGCGCGCCACCGAGTGGCGCGCTACGAGCTTGTAGATCTGCTATTTTTGAATAGCTAAAGTATAACATAATGCTTAGTTAAAACCTTAGAGTATATATGAATAGAGACGGCACCCGGATGAAACCCTGAGGCGAAATGGACATAGTGGCCGAATTTGATATTGCAGCGTGGGCCCAAACACATGAACGCGCTGGTCCGTTGACTATCATTGTGCACGTTCACGATGACACGTGAACGCTGAATGCCTGCAATGATAGTCAGCGGCAGCGCGTTCATGTGTTTGGGCCCAATCCATCCCAGAATGCACTCTGTTCCTACCCAGAATGCACAGTGAAATCGCCTCATGCGCTTTTGAGCAACTTAATGCAAGTGGATGGGAGGAGAACTCGGGTGCCGTCTCTATTCATATATACTCTAAGGTTAAAACACAAACGGGTTCCCGTTAACCTGTTTGTGTTTAACCCAGAATGGGTTAACCATAGTAACCACAGTAACCCTGGTGTGACTATTTTGGGATGTAATGGGATCAAAATCTCTCATAATTGTTCCAAAATGTTCCAATTAAAAAGAATATGTATATATATATATTTGTCGCACAACAAAGTCTAAGGGGGGGTTAAACAAGGTGAGAGAGAGGGATAGAATGAGAACTAGAGGAACAGAGAGAACCGAGAGAGAAAGAGAAGGGAGCCTTTATTTAACCAGGTATGTCAACTCTATTGTCAACTATAGTCACGTTTCTACACTTCTCCCTCTGTTGCATTCCTTTGATGGGGGCCAAATAAACAGGACAATAGCCTCGGTGAGATTAGAGAAACCTTGAAATCTATCATCAATAAGGCGCACACACGCACACACACACACACACACACACTTCCTCTCCTGGGACAAAGCGGAAGAATCGTGTGACACAGCTGGCAGACCTGTGGTGGAGCACAACAGCTCTCTGGACAATGGAGTCAAATGACACTTTCCTTTTGTAGCTGCAGACGTGTGTAGTCTGTCACACCGAGAGGCTTTACATGCACACACTCATGTTACTGCCAGGTCTCACACTCACACGCACACACACCCCAGTTTAAAGGCTCTCTCACACTCACACACAAACACGCACACGCACACGCACACGCACACACACACACACACACAAACACACACACACACACTCACGATGCGACGTGTTGTGAGCTTGTAGATCTGCTATTTTCACTAGCTTGTATCCCGGGGAGGACATAAAATGCATTTGTTGTGTCTCGAGCTAAAAGGTTTGGGAGCTAAAGGTACGTTATGTGAATCTGTTCAGCGTGTTATTGTGGTGTTTGTCGTAGCAGTGGTTCCCAAAGTGGGGTCCGGGGACCCCTAGGGG
>NC_136798.1:32679182-32759182 GCF_951216825.1 Electrona antarctica
AGGAGAAACCAGCGAGGATGAAGAGAAAGGGAAGATGGAGGGAGGGAAAAGAGAAGAGAGTGAAAGGAAGGAAGGATAGATAGATAGAAAGATACGCGGGGGAAGAGAAGGAGAGAGGGGGACGACTAGAGGAGGGGGTGGGGGGTAGCCCCGCGGCTACACAATGCACTGCTGACCCCAAACATACCAGTGACCCTTGACCTTTCATTTCATTTAAATGAGACAGGAAGCGCAGACGGGAAAGCTCGATGGGGCCGGGCCGGCCAATCACAGAGCAGAGACAGTACGTACACACAACTTCTACTCTCATCTCTTAACAAAGAGAGAGAGAGAGAGAGACAGACAGAGAGAAAAGACAGACATTATGCACGCAAAAACAAAATGCATTAAGCCTCAGTTACACTTAGTTTTGTACCGGCGTCGTGCTCATTAAATAGCAGATCTACAAGCTTACAACGTGTCACATTCGTGACGCGTTGTGAGCTTGTAGATCTGCTATTTACGGCGTGCAACACCAGTGTGCAACTATACGTATGAATCAGGCTTCGCTTGTTAGCGTGTGCTCCACCAACGCACCTGTCGTTGAACAACGACGAGGTATGCAAAATACCTCGTCGTACTACTGTTTAACTCGGAGAGATTTTTTTTTAAAAGTATATATTTTTCCTGTATAGCTGATGAATACTTTGAAGAAGACATATTGCCTCGACTCGAACACGGAATCAACCTAAACCCAATACTTAGTCGACTGTTAATCGCACTGGATTAAGAGCGTCTGCTAAATGCCTAAATTGTAAATTGTATCAAATGCCCCCCCCCCCCCCTCCCCCACTCTAGGATTAAGGATGCTTGGGTTCAAGTGTTTTTTTAAGGGTACATAGTACTGCAATATTATCACTGTCAAACCATAAGGAGACCCTTCGCATAATTATTAGACAGACGTACATCTGTGTATGCCTACACACATGCACGCACGCACGCATGCACACGCACACGCACACACACACACACACACGCACACACACACGCGCACACACACACACACACACACACACACACACACACACACACACACACACACACACACACACACACACACACACACACAGACACACAGCATCTCGTGCGTAGGCGTGAGCAACAGGGTGTGAATGGGAGGGAGGAGACGGCAGGAGGTCGGCTGTCTGACAAACTTTTGTGTCGGTCCCTAGTCCTGACGACCATCTGCCTCCTCTTTGAGAGGGGAGGGGGAGACCCCATCACCCGCTAGCCCTCCTTAGCTCAGACAAAGAGCCTCTGCACACACACACTCTCTCTCTCTCTCTCTCTCTCTCTCTCTCTCTCTCTCTCTCTCTCTCTAGGTGGACCATATTGGAATGGCATCCATCAGTACCGAACAACGTGTTGAATGGATGTGTGCTGCGGAATGCCACCTGCTCTGGCACACACAGACGCACACACCCGGCCACACACACCCGCGCACGCACGCAGGCTTTGTGTTAGAGATGCGCATGCATCGTGCACAAATTGCACAATTCTACAGCGGCGAGCGCTTTTCCTCAGAGCTTATTATTTTCATTATTATTCTTTTTTTTTACATTGTCTGTCTAGATCTCTAGAAGAGTCTTCTTTCTAGACTTTGTTTTTCTTTTAAAGCGTTGGTTCTCAGAGTGGGGTCTCGGGACCCCCAAGAGTCCTTAGAGGGCTACCAGGGGGTCCCCAGCTAAATGAGTTAATATAATATAGCATCACAATTATTTTAACCATTTTAAACCATTATTGTATACTTTGGCTATTCAAAAATAGCAGATTTACAAACTTACTTATCTCTCAGATTACATCAGGTCCAGTTCCTCTCTGTCCCAAATTATGGATACTCAGTATCTATCCATTAAATTGTACACAAAAAAATGAAGAAAAAATAATGATTCACCTTTGCCTATAAGCCTATCTCACAGAATTTCCCCGCCCCCCTTAATACGCCCCCTTTCGGGGTTAGTGGTGATAGCGTGACGTCACTCCATAGACGCTACATGTTAACAGAGGTAATTTAAGAAGTCTACAACTTTTGTTTTCTCAAGGTAAGGTTTGTTCTATCTGTTCGAGCTGATTTACCATCTTGTTTGCTTCATAATAATATTGGTCTGTCACATTTTTACATTATAAAATGTACTTAGATTCTCCAGAGAAAAAAACATGTAAATGCTAATGTTAAAGACACCACTATTTACCGGAAGTGGGCGTGGAAAGCGGGCTGTGAGATAGGCCTATTACAGGCCAGAGGCTCAATTGCGCTGTTGGAAAAATGTCAATGCCCCTACGATTGGCTTTTGGTTGAGGAATTTAACGACCAGTTTGGCACATGAGAAACAAACATATACATTTAGGAAGAAACCTGCTGTATTCTATAAGATATGGGAGAGGTTCTTGGACTTCATTAAGCGAGGTGACGTTGAAGAGGCTTTGGGTGTAGTGGTTACCTTGAGTTGTCAGCTGTTGGGTGGGGGTAAGGAACTGTGATGGGGACATTGTGCATTTGTTTATGTTTAAAGGTATATTCAGTGATTTGACTTAATTCAAATATCACTTATTTTTAATTTTTTTCTGGATAATCCGCCCTACTATAGAGTGTGCTGACCATATAAGGAGTTCCTCCCTGTCCCCAGTGAGCCCCTGGGGTCAAAAAACCTTAGTTTCAGTTTTGGTGGCGGGTGGCAAAACCGTCATCCAATCAGGATGAGAGGGGCCTTCCTCCAATCATGATCGAGTGGGAGCGGGCCTTGGTGCACATGCTGTTGGCCTGTTGCACTTCCCCCCACTGTAGAGCGTGCATGTGCACATTTTGTTACTGGGGCGGACTGGGTGGTTTTCCAAATCACCCAAATCACTGAATGCTCCTTTAAGTGTGTGTAATGTGTTTTTATTTTTTTCCCCTGTTCTTTGTTTGTTTTGTATTCATGGACATATCCTGTTGTTTCTTTGAAGATTTTGTTTTAGCTTTTGAATAATTATTAAAAGAATTAACACACAAATCTTGTCTTCTGGGGTCCCTGGCACAAAACATTTTCAGATGGGGGTCCGCGGCCAAATATATATCAATTTGGGCAGGAAAGAGTTTGAGAAAGTTTTAAAGACTTCTTCTGGACATTTTGTGCTAAATTTCGGACAGACAGAGGAGCACAGAGTGGCAGGAAATGCTGGAGAGAGACCCTCGGGTCAGCTTTGAACCCGGGCCAGCTGTGGGAGCGATGACAGCCTTTATTTATGTGGTATGCACTGTTGAGCCCTATTATATAATAGTTGTAGTTGTACGCCGGTATCACACTAAAAATAGATTGTAGATTATCTTCTCTTTTTTGGGGGGGGAGAGGTACACACACGCACGCTCATATTCATACCTGAGAAACGTGATTAAGATGACATCTTCATTCTTCTGTAGAAACTTAACTAGTTCATAATATGAACTACTGTGGAATTAAGCTATATTTGGAAACTATTACCTTGTGTGTTCATGTGCTAACAGGCATTATTTTACCTTGCATATTATCTATTAATAGTCAATACATTATTTAATATCAGCAGTAACTAGAGATCTGTTTAAACACATCGTACATCTAGTGGGGGAAAAAAGGAGGGTTTTTAGGAGCATAGACCCCTGAGGGACCTCTGTCAAATAAGTATAATGGCGTTTTAAATGGTTCACACTTACGTGTGCGCGTGCACACGCGCGCACACACACACACACACACACACACACACACACACACACACACACACACACACACACACACACACACACACACACACACACACACACACACACACACACACACACACACACACACACACACACACACACACACACACACACACACACACACACACACACACACACACACACACACACACACACACACACTTTACACTGGGATCTGCCGTGTACCAACCACAGTGATTTAATGCGATACTTGCTCAAGACAAACCATTATCTTCCAGACAGCCAGAAGCTTCTCTAAGCTTCCCTGAGGCTGTTGACTCGTTGCTGGGTGGTGGTTCCCCCCCCCCCCCCCCCCCCCCGAGTGACCTCTCCTGACCTGGATGAACTAACTAAATACATTTATTCAAGTACTTGGAGTACAATTCTGAGGTACCTCTACTCATTTACTTTATTTATTTATTACTTTTTGACATTTTCTACTTCTACACCACTACACCTCAGAGGCAAATATTGTACTTTTTACTCCAATACAGTTATTTGACAGCTTTAGCTACTAGTTACTTTGCAGATTTGGATTATTATTATTAACACAGAACATGCATTAACCACTTAAGCCCTGTTTAAGTCCTGCCAATCATGAGTCCAGCAAGTCTGTGTACGTTCTGTTGTTTTATCCTGAGACTGAAACGCATGCAGGGAGTTCAGTGAGACTGAAACGCGTGCAGGGAGTTCAGTGTGAGACTGAAACGCATGCAGGGAGTTCAGTGTGAGACTGAAACGCGGGCAGGGAGTTCAGTGAGACTGAAACGCATGCAGGGAGTTCAGTGAGACTGAAACGCGTGCAGGGAGTTCAGTGAGACTGAAACGCGTGCAGGGAGTTCAGTGAGACTGAAACGCATGCAGGGAGTTCAGTGAGACTGAAACGCATGCAGGGAGTTCAGTGGGACTGAAACGCGGGCAGGGAGTTCAGTGAGACTGAAACGCATGCAGGGAGTTCAGTGGGACTGAAACGCGGGCAGGGAGTTCAGTGAGACTGAAACGCATGCAGGGAGTTCAGTGAGACTGAAACGCATGCAGGGAGTTCAGTGTGAGACTGAAACGTGTGCAGGGAGTTCAGTGAGACTGAAACGCGGGCAGGGAGTTCAGTGTGAGACTGAAACGTGTGCAGGGAGTTCAGTGGGACTGAAACGTGTGCAGGGAGTTCAGTGAGAGACTGAAACGTGTGCAGGGAGTTCAGTGAGACTGAAACGTGTGCAGGGAGTTCAGTGAGAGACTGAAACGTGTGCAGGGAGTTCAGTGAGACTGAAACGCATGCAGGGAGTTCAGTGAGACTGAAACGTGTGCAGGGAGTTCAGTGTGAGACTGAAACGTGTGCAGGGAGTTCAGTGAGACTGAAACGCGTGCAGGGAGTTCAGTGTGAGACTGAAACGCGTGCAGGGAGTTCAGTGAGACTGAAACGCGTGCAGGGAGTTCAGTGTGCGGCGCTGTGCGCATAAAGAGCAGGAAACACCTCCTGAAATCACTCCCACCAGACAACAACACTGCATGAACTCTACAGCACTGCTTCTCAAAGTGGGGTCTGTGGACCCCCTAGGCCTATAGGGGCCCAAGAGGGTCCCCTGCTAAAGCATTTAATAATAAAATAAATCTGTTTAACCACTTAACCCTATTTTATACATTGGATATTCAACATACTGAACCAACATAGCCAACATACAAGCTCACAAAGTTGTGACCTTGTAGATTCAACAACAAATAGTTTATGGGGATGCCTGGCACAAGAGAGAGAGAGAGATGGAGAGAGAGCAAAAGGTCGTTGGGGATTCAAACCCGCAGATTAGCAGCCTACAGGTGCACGGACGTCTACACCAGCCTCTTAGATATGTCTATTTGGGTTAGTTGTCAAACTTGTCATATCTGCGCTGTGAAACTTCAAAGCCTAAAAGCCAAACAGAAATGTAATTTTTATTCATATTTATGTCCCATGTGTCCAACGACAAAATCACAATAAAATCGTTAATCACAATTATTTGTGACATAATCGTTGAGTAAACAGCCCTGTGTGTGTGTGTGTGTGTGTGTGTGTGTGTGCGTGCGTGCGTGCGTGCGTGCGTGGCTGTACGCTCACACTTATATGCGTGAGTGAGGGAGAAAGAGAGCAGACATAGTTTCTGCACGAGACAACGTTCCTTCCTACACATTTCTGTCTCCATTGAAGAATTGGTGGCTCACAACACATTGCTGTGATAACAGACATATTCATTCGACCTCAGCCCGTGTGATCTCCACTTCCAAAGAAAACACCAAGCAACGTGAAAAGGAAGGGGACTCGATGACACTCTAACCATAAAGATAATAACCATCATAATGGGCCCACCATAATAACGGCCCTCGTACATGGAAAGTACATGGAGAGTGACTAGAGCACGGTGGCACGACAATTTGACTCAACGGTTCTTGGAGAGGAGGGGATGACGGCAGTGTTTGGTTTGGACGTGATGTACAGTGGATGTGACGGCTGAAGAGACGTGTTGTAACAGTTCTGGCATGAATAGTGAGCCTGTGGTTGGTGAAGAAGAGAAGGCAGGAGAGGAGAGGAGAGGAGAGGAGAGGAGAGGAGAGGAGAGGAGTTAGCCGAGGCTGTGGTCAGGACACCTGGGACCTACTCTGACTGGACTCCTTGTTTGACCCAACATACCTCAGCTGACACACAGGCACACACACAAGCACACAAACGCACGTGAGCCTGCAAATGCCCAAAGATGCATGCACAAATGCAGGTATACGTGAGCAAGAGAGACAGACAGACAGATAAAAGCAGGATGGAGACGCTGAAAGACGCACAGAAAAGACAACAAAAAACAATCATCGCATGTCAGCACAATCTCCACCACTTCACTGCCATGTATGTTATGAGGTTTCTTTGGTATCAGATGCTGGAACAACCAACAACACATAAAACATTTCACTGACGTGCCCACACTGCCCACTATAATCATCTTGTGAACAGTGTGCGTGTGACTGCAAAGCACATCTTGAAATGTGTTGCTTGTAATCAGTGGTGGAAGAAGGGCGATTTGACAGAGTAGAATTGGGTCATTGACTCCCAGAGATAAAAAGGGGAAAAAAATGTCGTATCAAACGGGGGTCCCTGAAATTAACCCATTTTGGTGTTAGCATTATGCTATGCTTTAGCTATTGAAAAATAGCAGATCTACAAGCTCATAGCGCGCCACCGAGTGGCGCGCTATGAGCTTGTAGGTCTGCTATTTTTGAAGAATCGAAGAACGACTGACATAGAAACATAGCTTTTTCAGAAAACTGTCAGGATGTAGAAGACATTTTTAGAATCTGATCTCAGGTCAAAATGGGTTAAAAGGGTTGAGTAGAAGAAGTAGAGAGAGAGTTCTAGAATGTAGATGCTCTGGATTATAAACGTCGGCTAAATGTCCTAAAATGTAAGAAGGAAAAAGACCTGTGTGCCCCTGAAAAGTTCCTGGATGCTGGGTGCTATGATGTTTGCACTAAGTCCACTGTTACCATGACAACAACTGCCGTGATGATTTCACCACTTCTTTTCTTCCCTCCTCCAACTAATTGTGCGCCCAATTTAGATCTTGCTTACTGAAGGGAAACTCCCAGGAGCGAAACAAGCGCTCCACTTCCCTGGACAAAATACAAAGGACCCTTGATAAGGGGCGGTGGGTGTTTTTAGATGTGTTTGTGTGTGTGTGTGTGTGTGTGTGTGTGTGTGTTGGGGGGTAGGGGTCTGGAGACAGGGGGTCCACACTCTCCCTCTCTCTCTCCTTCTTTGTCGCTCTCTCTCTCTCTCTCTCGCGCGCTGTGTGTGTGACAGGAAGTGTCTCTGGGAAGGGGTAGGGGTCTGTTTCCTGCCCGGTCTGACTGGGGTCCTTGTTGGCCCTCTGGACAGACAGGGTGGGGCCCGTGGAACTCAGGTGGGGCCAAAATGTTGCGTTTGGTGTGGCCCCTACAGCTGCTTCCTCCCGCTCTGGAAGGACCCGTCACAAAACCACAGGAATATTGGACCGCATTTACACCGCGTTTATTTACACATGCACACTCGTAAGCGCTCTCTCACACGCACATGCACGCACACACACTCACTAAGCTGATGCTCTTGTGCTTGCTTTAGAGGAGATTGAACACAAATGTTGAGTCTAATTAAACATTGTTTACCCATTTAGACCTGAGGCATTCTAAATCCTGCCTTCTGAAAAACGTCTAATTTGTCAAGGGTGTTCCTCCCTGCTTGAAAGGTATAACAAGGTATAGGTGTTCCAGGTCTAAATGGGTTAAATAGAAGAAAATAAATGACGTTCAGCACATAAATCAGGTTTGCCAGTGGATATTACATTCTTATTCATGTATTGTTATTGGCATTGATTCACCGGCGTTGTTTCTAAAGCGTCAGGTCAGATAACCTTCTGCCGGTTAAAACCAAACTCAATTTGACCTGAAAGCATGAATGGGTTTAACCTCCTTCTGGTGCGTGTCGCTCTGCTGCCTCCATCTCCCAGCTTATACCGGTTTCATGCAATCAGCTGTCAATTAGAACGGACCAATCAATCAACCATAACAGCTGAGCAGCTCGTTAGCAACCATGACGATGGGTAGCTATAGCTGGGATAATAAGGGACATGTCATGGTGGAATTACGATACGGCTCATCTCTTTAAAGTCTCTCAGAGGAAGTAAGTAAACAATATAATACTGCCCCTCTCACCTCATTGCTGAGTTCTACAAGAGTTTTAACAGGTCTCCAGGGTCGTAAAACTGCAAATCACTTGAATGAGAAATAAATGTTCTGTGTCAACTTCACAGTAAAGTAAGAAAAACAAAATGTGGTCTTGAAAAACAAATCAATGTTCAGACCGGCAGACCTAATCAGATTTTTGGTCCATCTAGATTGTAATCGGATTGTTTTTTTGTTGGAGTTGGAAACTGTAAAACTGTAAATTAGATTTGAACCACATTCCTAGCTGGTTTAAAATGCGATTCTAATCTTATTTCTAAAATAAGTCTGGGAGTTTGGGACACTTGGACACTGAAGCCTGATTTATATACTTTGTACTACGAGAGTACAGATTGTATATCTGCTATATTTTCGACAAGGGACACTGCTGTACAACAGAGTATAAAAGGGTAACATAGCACTGGATCATAGTCCTACTCGCCCCGTTACTAACCCTATCCCTAACCTGTGAATGTCGGAGTTATGTGCAGTGTCCGTATAAATGCACCATAACCATGATTGGCTGTTTTTATATATAACTTTTAATATGGTTAAATCAGTAAAATGGGTTGCTTGTAGATTTGCAGCTCTCCAACGCTATAAGTAATGTGGGTAGTTTTCACTGTGTAACACCAGCCTTGGCATCCATCTGGACAGCATGATCCTCCTCAATGAATACACAGTGTGGAACTGAATGGACTGGAGGAGTGTGTGTGTGTGTGTGTGTGTGTGTGTGTGTGTGTGTGTGTGTGTGTGTGAATTAAAAGCTGACAATCACACTCTTTCACTGAGCACACTTTCTTTACTTCCCTGTCTTTGTCCAGGGGAACTGGCTGAGGCTGAGAGTGAGAGAGAGAGAGAGAGAGAGAGAGAGAGAGAGAGAGAGAGAGTTCCAGGGGCCCCAGACAAAGCAGGGACGGGTGCCTAAACTTGGGCCCTTTTCATTCAGCCTCCAGATGCTGCCAAGCAGACCCTTTTGACTCTGAGACCATCCATCAATACAAGATTCAATCATCTGAGAAGGTCAACCGGTATAATAGAGCACTCTAGCACTCCTGCCGAGTCAGTGCCGACACCACGACCTAATGCCACTCCGAACCAGAAGGCTGCAGGGTGGGAGCTTCAAGTTCACCCAGCACAAAATCTGTTTCTATACACCAGCCAACCCCTGCATGCTAATGCAACAAGCAGTCGCAGAGCCCACGTTCTTCTAACCTGCAGTGGTTCCCAAACTGTGGTGCGTGCCGTGCACCCCTTGTGGTGCGCGAGCGCCTTCTAGGGGGTGCGCGACATGAAAAGCCTAATGGTGGTGCTATGTTATTTTAAATATACTATGCCTATATATGGCAAGTATATGCAGATTATAGCCTATGCTGCATACAGTATATATGCCATATTCAGGTTCATTATGTGCATATATGTGGATAATTAGGACATATATATATAGCTTATGCAATTTATATTTCCATGTGGGGGGGTGCGTCAGCTAGGTCGGGAGGTAACAGGGGGTGCATGGCCAAAAAGGTTTGGGCATCGGCTTCCCGATGCCCTAATGGGTTAGAATCTAACCCATTATGACGGGAAGCCGATTATATTAGGACTCCTGAATGGCTGGCATCGGACCCACCCTCTCCTATCTAACATCAGTGTATTGAGCTCTACAGTGTTATGTGTTAACTAAACCCTTCACAGAAGTTCACACTCTCCCATCTAACATCAGGGTCTTGAGCTCTACAGCTAAGCTAAGCTGTTGAGCCACAGTGTTTCTACATAGGTGGAGAGCTTCTTGCCTTAATGGCTTTGCCGTGGGTTGGCTCCCATATAGTGTCTGTTTGCTTGCCTCTAGTTCCGGGTGCCTGACGCAGTGCCCTGCCAGCCTCATCCTTCTCTCTCTGGCTTTCCTTTGGGCATGTCATTATAGTGTGGAAAATAGTCTAATAGCAGGAGATTGGTTATTTTTTTTACCACGCAACACCAGCATATGATGGGAGTATAAATTAGGAAGCATAATATGCTTAATAGAATAACATGCTTATTTTGGAGAATTGTGGCAATTGTGCCCAAAATAAGCCTGGAACACCGGGGTTAACGTGGTCAATGTTTCCACTCCTACTGTATGTCCTTCTGGTACTTTGTTTGTGTAAATGCGTCCGCCGAAACGACATATGTCGTCCCATTGAATTGAACCCCATTGAGACCGTGAACATCAGGGCCTTGTTGTGTCTTTGCTCAGTAGAAACTATGAACACCTATGTTTCCACTTGTAGTGGTGAAAACCCAGCGGTAGAAAGTATTAACTACCAGTAAACACATATACTCAAGTACTGTTCTTGATTCTGAGGTACTTTAAAAAAAATGTAGTCCACTACTATTATTTGTCAGCTTTAGTTAGATTATTAATACAAAGCATACATAAACTTGACGTGCGTATAGTATTAATCTAGTTTAAGCTACTCAACAGCAGCACATCATTAACATCAGTATAATAAACCATCCATGATTGTGAAATGGGCCATTCTGCATAATGAGTGCTTTTACGTCTGTCATTTAGTCTGTTTCAGTACACCTTTTCACTGTCATTTAGTCTGTTTCAGTACACCTTTTCACTGTCATTTAGTCTGTTTCAGCACACCTTTTCACTGTCATTTAGTCTGTTTCAGCACACCTTTTCACTGTCATTTAGTCTGTTTCAGTACACCTTTTCACTCATCTCCTAATTGCACTGTATAGTAGTTCATATACACCTTTTCACTCATCTCCTAATTGCACTGTATAGTAGTTCATATACACCTTTTCACTCATCTCCTAATTGCACTGTATAGTAGTTCATATACACCTTTTCACTCATCTCCTAATTGCACTGTATAGTAGTTCATAATTATACACCTTTTCACTCATCTCCTAATTGCACTGTATAGTAGTTCATATACACCTTTTCACTCATCTCCTAATTGCACTGTATAGTAGTTCATATACACCTTTTCACTCATCTCCTAATTGCACTGTATAGTAGTTCATATGAAAACAAACTGAAGGGTTGAAAAAAAAGACCATTATAGACGTGCAGGTGTGATAAAGGTGGGGATAAATTGATAAGGGACAACATCAGATACACATATCTATCTACACAACAATATCAGTTGCTATTTTTTAAATGAAGATATGGACATTACTTAAAGACAGTTCTGATGTTCTGTTTGGGTACACGGATGGAGTATTTTGAACAGCAGAATAATGACGTCACAAGCAGAGGAAATTGTTGTTTTTTCATGACACTAATGAAAGTAAGTAAGACCAGTTTAGTGGCAGGCAGTGACTTGGCAACTGGACTAGGTATAATATTGGCCTATAAATGTACTGCACATTGTAAATGTCCCCCATTCAAAACCAGCTACATTTGCAATCCCCTGGAAACCTTTCTAATGGGTGGATTGAGCGGTGAAAACACGATATCCAAAATGTATATAAAATATTTATATTGTCCACGAGAATGCCAAAATACAAACACAGGTACTAGTGTTTTCCACATTAGCAGGATTTTCAGCGTACATGACAATCCAAGACCATGCAATGGGAGCTCAATTTAAAATACTGATTTGAATAAATCAGCCCATTGTCTTTGTGAAGAAAACAAAGGTCACTTGTTGCTAAGCGGATAATGAACTGGATTTAACGGGTTCACGTTTTTTAGTTTTGTTTTTTTCTTGTACCAGGCTTCATTTTGTTCCTTAAGGTCACTGGTGAACTCCCAGTTATAACCACAGAGGAATGTGGACCACGTTGTTACTGGGATTGGTGAAGTAATTCTCAACAAAAAAAAAGAGAGAGAGAGAAAAAGGGCACTGTGCTGTGCAGACCACATCCACCAATTGTGTTGCTGTGTTTTATTTTCATAGTTGTTATTGTGGGGTGGCGCGTTGCCAGCTTCTGCGAGAGAAATAAGCAACGAGGTCTATGAAAACAAGCCCATGAGCACATGAGCACTTTAACGTTTAAACCGATATGCATTGGATATTGGATACAAGCTCACAAAAGAACATTTTGAAAAAAGTGAACATTTTCAATATCAGGTACGGGGGTCCCTCCCTGGCATAAAATATTTTCAGATCGAGGGTCCGTGGACAAATATTAATTTGGGGGTCACAAAAAACCGCAATCACCACAAACTAATATTTACACGCCCAAAAATTGCTTCTGGGGTGGCGTGCATGGCAACTGGAAGTGATCCTGATTGGACGGGGCAGAACAGACCGAGCCCGCTGTTCTCCTTGTCTGGTCAACTTTACCAAAGAACCTCTGACACTGGAGAAAGACAAAAGGCCAGGTTCGCACACACACACACACACACACACACACACACACACACACACACACACACACACACACACACACACACACACACACACACAGCTGAGGAATTCTGCTGAGCTGACACTAATGTAAATCCTTCTCACGTGCATTTTCTCATGAGCCGAAAACACCCGATCTACAAGCTCACAACTCATCGTGTCATGGGCTTGTAGAATGTATTTGTTACACCAAATTAAATAAACATGTGACTTGTTATTGAATATCATTTACTTTGCTTATGCTGTTCTATTTTGAACATATTGAAATGTTATGGTCACAGTTTAAACAAAATCATGCTCAGGAGGCACTAAAATAAACCTTCAATCCATTTTTTATTTGTAATGTTATATTATTCCTCAAAAGGTGGGTTTTCATTCATTCATAGCATCACAACTACCGTATGTTAACATGTCACATGGACGGACCACGTCAGAAAAGTGGCCCTCTGCAGGGACCTACCACGGGTCACAGACAAAGTCAGAGATAGAAGGATGAGGCAGGCAGGGCGCTGCGTCAGGCACCCGAAAGTAGAGGCAAGCACACTGACAACTGACAACACTGGAGAGCTCAAGACCCTGATGTTAGATAGGAGAGTGTGAAGGGTTTAGTTAACACTGTAGAGCTCAAGACCCTGATGTTAGATAGGACAGTGTGAAGGGTTTAGTTAACACGGTAGAGCTCAAGACCCTGATGTTAGATAGCAGTGTGGAGGGTTTAGTTAACACGGTAGAGCTCAAGACCCTGATGTTAGATAGGACAGTGTGAAGGGTTTAGTTAACACGGTAGAGCTCAAGACCCTGATGTTAGATAGGAGAGTGTGGAGGGTTTAGTTAACACGGTAGAGCTCAAGACCCTGATGTTAGATAGGAGAGTGTGGAGGGTTTAGTTAACACTGTAGAGCTCAAGACCCTGATGTTAGATAGGACAGTGTGAAGGGTTTAGTTAACACGGTAGAGCTCAAGACCCTGATGTTAGATGTGGAGGGCGCCAGCGATTCAGGAGTCCAGAGTTGGTGTTGGCATCGCATCGCAGCTGTAGACAGCTCAACGGAGTGCATGGATATTCCAAAATCAGGTAAAAGAGGTGCTGACTCTGAGGCCACAAGAATGATTTGAGAACCACTGGTTTGACGGACACTTGGCTTTGGGTTTCAGTGGTTTCAGCGTCTAACGGCCTCCGGTGAGGTCAGAGCTTGGGATGGTTGAGTCACAGGGAAGTCCCTCTCACTATGACAACGGCCTGTCACAGTCCAAACAACGTATTACTCTGGATGCCTGCGGTCATTATGTGTGCAGTTATACACACTCATGAAGACCTCTTTAATTAACACTTGAGGCTTAAATAGAGTCTGTCAGTCTGAAGAGTAGAGTCTTCTCTTGTGAGTTTGTTCATGTAGATCTGCTATTTTCGCAGAATGTTCACCGCAGAATAGGGATGCTAGGGTGATCATGTGGTTAAAAACAGAATACAGAGCTACTGTAGTCTAAGAACAAAGAATGAACTCCAGTCACTTATCCGCTCCTAAAGCTGTGTCATTGGGCGGAGGTTTCCCACCTCCCGACTATGATGTAACAGCAGAATGGGCGGCGTGTGAACTGTGAATATGGTCAATATAATTCATCTGCAGCTACAGTATCTACGACACTGGTTCTCAATGCCCAGTCCGGGGACCACCAGGGGTCCAAATGGACACTGGGTCTATAACTCTTCACAGAGTGGAACCAAATGGATGGACCCTTACAGTCTGTAACTCTGAGTAAGTGTGTACAAAATGGTTGACAACAGAGCAGGTAGAATAATAAAGACACAATTTCAGCAGGATTTGGCTGGTATGGTGGTAATTTCCCACCCTTACCGCAAACAACACACACACACACACACACACACACACACACACACACACACACACACACACACACACACACACACACACACACACACACACACACACACACACACACACACACACACACACACACACACACACACACACACACACACACACACACACACACACACACACACACACACACACAGGACACGGTGACTTCCGATGTGACCGTCTGCTCTCAGCTCCCGCTGCCTTTTCCTCTCTGCTGTCCCCTTATCCAATCACAGCGCTCCAATTATGTACAGACTCTTGACGTAGATTGGCTCCCGAGGGCCAAACATCCCGTCAGCCTCACTTCCTGTGATGACGTGACAACACAGGAAGCAACCTTCACCCTTTAGTCCTCTCTACAGAGAAGTCCGCCGATCGTTGTATTTTTAACTTGTTGGCTTTTTTTTTTGGTATCTTGGTATAAACTGGACTCACGTCATGCATAAAATCAGCTATTTCTGGCACACAACACCGCCGTGCGGAGCATAAATGACTATAGGCATCGATAACATCAACTCCAATAGTCTGACTGACTGACTTGAAGCTAATCAGATTGTAGCAAGTTTGTTTTAAACGATTGTTCTATCTCAGACAATACTCAGTCTTGGTGGCATTATCACATATAGGTATGTACATTATGAGTGTGAATTAATGTGAATATACTATATATATATATATATATATACTAATGTGAATATACTATAATTAATTAATTAATTATATTATAATTAATGTGAGTATACATAATATACTATATATATATCACACATGTGATGTAATACTTGATATCTTCTGCGAATTGACACCTCTGACTTGCAGAAGAGACTGAGGTAATGTTATTTACCATAATGTATATCTTTGCCATTGTTATTTCCGTGGGAGCTTGTACACTACAGAAAATAATTTCACCAACTATTATTATTGTCTCCACCAGGCCGAAGGCATGGTGAGAGAGTATGTTTTGCACTCCGTCCGTGTGTGTGTGTGTCCGTCCGTGTGTGTGTCCGTGTGTCCTTCCGTCCGTCCGTTACCAGCTAATCTCCGGCACCGTTAACCCGGTCGATGCCAAACTTTGCACACACACTCCCTAGATGCCAACGATGAACCTCTGCCCCGCATTTTCCAGAACGGCCTGTTATAGCGCCACCATGAGGCAGCTTTTCACATTTGTTACCTAAAACTGCACCGATCTGCGTGAAACGTTGCATGCACACTCCCTAGAGGCCAAGGACAAACCTTTGACCTGCATTTTCCGCATCTGCCTTTTATAGCGCCACCAGGAGGCCGACTTTTGTAAAACACATTTTTGGATATTACTCCTCCAGATTCTGTCCAAAAATCTCACAAATCGTTACACAGTATCTCTATGGTCATGTGCTCAAGTCGGATCTGTCCAATATTTCATATTCCACCCTAATTGGCTACAATTGCCTTTCACAGTTTGCAAGATTGCCCCGTTTGGAACAAAAGCCTCAAATCATGAACACAGCATGCAATTTACGTGAAATCTTTCACACATTTTCTTACTAGGCTGAGGAATATATCCCACCCTTTTCACATTGGCCTGTTATAGCACCACCAACAGGTTGATTTTTGCAAAACAGGTTAATTGGAACAAAATGCCTCAAATCATCCAATTGCCATACAAGGCAAACATGTTTATATTACTACTAAACATTTTGCCAAACATCTCACACAGTCCTATCCTCCTGGTGGAGACCTGTGCCCAGAAGGGCACTTTTTCTAGTTATTATTGCATTTCTATTACTATGAATTCATTAGAAAATGTATATTTATTATAATCACAAAGAACATGAAAAGAACACATTATATATATTTTAAACCTGTAAAACATTAAAATAATGGTGGGGTAGGGTTCTGGACTGGGGGGGCACCAAGTCTATCTGGGGGGGCATTGCCCCCTAGTGCCCCCCGTGGCGACGGCGCTGCATCTTGTGCATTGAATGTTTATCTATTCTGGTTATATTTGTCATTTATGCATGGTTACTTGCCTCAAAATGGCTTCCCAATCACTTGATTGGTTTTTCCTGATGACGACCACACCCCCCTATGGAGTCCACCTGTTGTTGCTCCCCTATAAGTGTGTGTTTGTCCTCTGGCTTGTTTATTCCCTGAAGAAGGCAGACAGGTCGAAACGTTGGTTTCTTTTCAATAAATATACAGCATCGTGGCTACGTGTCTGCCGGCACCCATTGTCGTAAATTACTGGTGTATGCATTTAGCACAATTAGCAGTAGAACTATTGTTACACGCGTAATGGAATTCCTTGTTCTTCTTTTTGTGTTGTTTGTAGAATGAAGATGTGTTCGCTGCTCGCTGTGTCCATGCTGGTACTTCTGGATCCGATGGACGCTAAATCCATAAGTTGGGCTGTTGGTAAGTGGTTCAAACTGAATCTTTGAATCTAGACGGGAACCCCCTTTTGGTGTTTTAAAGCATTATGTTATACTTTAGCTATTGAAAAATAGAAGCTCTACAAGCTCATAGCGCGGCACCGAGAGCCGCGCTATGTAGATCTTCTATTTTTGAAAAATTGTGACAATGTGGCGCAAATCTTTGAATGTATATTCTTTCAGAGCGAACGTTTCTAACTCAAATCTTTGCTTCTGGGGGGGTCCCTGCCTCCTGGAACAACATATTTTCAGATGGGGGTCGGTGGCTTATTACATATATTTTTGGGGGTCCTTGACATGAAAATGTTTGAGAACCACTGACATGGAAACATGAGGTTTTTCAGAAAACTGTCAAGATTACAGCTCAGAGGTGTCTCGCAGGGATCTTTTCGGCAACCACACATTATTATTGCAATATACAACTATACAAAAGGTTATGATTTGTACTATTTATATAGTACAAGTAGGCCTACATTGTGCACACTAATTCCCCAATATAGAGGCAAACTCTTACTTAAAAACTACTTTCAACCACGGCCATTTGAAGTCACGCATTTTCCAAAATGGCTAAACGAGACAATCTATATGAGCTCACAACATGTCACATTGTGACCCGTTGTTATTTTAGAAATTGTTTGAAAGTATGAATACACTTTAAGTGGTTAAATGTTGTATTTGGCAATGGCATTAGTAAACAAAAATAAATGTCAGAGTGAACCAACTACAGCCAATCTCTTTCTTGCTGTGTGGGCTTTTGACCATTGACACCATTAAGTCTTTACTGTCCTAAAATTCTTCCTTGTTTCTTTTAAGACGGGACTCGGATATACGACCCATATATAGATGAGGTAAGGTGAACCCACGTTGACAGATTTATTGTAACAAAATGCTGTATTTACACTTTTTAAATTTGTAAAGTAAACACAAATGTAGAAAACCAAAAAGGGGCTTCAATTTGTAACTTCAGAAAACTTTTTGTCCCTCAGTATAATTTTGATTGGTCCACCATTGATGTTGGTAACCGTGATCCTGTCTTGGATGAAGATTATAAGGTAATGTATATAGAGCGTCACAGTCCCGCCCCCTTTCATGACGACGACAGGCCCAGTCCCACCCCCTTTCATGACGACGCCAGGCCCAGGAAATGAATCCCAATGCATTTTTCTCATAGACATTTCAAAAAGTATTTATTTAAAGAAGTTTTAAGCGTCGTACGAAGCCAACTCGAGTCGTGACAAATCATGACAACAAACACAATATTTTGGACCAAACAAATAATTACAAAGAAGAAAAACAAAACAAAGTGTAACGTGACGGTTTCTTCTTTCTAATTATTTGTTCGGCCCGAAAAATTGTGTTTTGTTGTCATGATTTGTCACGACAAGAGTTGTCTTTGTCCGCGGCGTAAACGTCTTTAAATAAATACTTTCTGAAAAGTCTAAGAGGAAAATTAATGGGGATTTATTTTCCGGGTCTCTCGAGGGGGCGGGGCTGCGACTCTATACCGCAGAGTGACAGACTCCTATAAAATGCCATTTACACTATTTGTAGTAAGCAGTGGTGGAAAAATAACTCAATTGTTTTACTTAAGCAAAAGTACCAATACTGCAATTTAGAACTACTTTGTTACAAGTAAAAGTACGGAATTGAGCATGTACTTGAGTAAAAGTACAAAAGTATCGGCATCAAAATGTACTTAAAGTACTAAAAGTAAAAGTACTCATTGTGCAGAAGGTGCCATTTCACAAGTTAAAAATGTGTACAAAATCTATTGAAAATGGCCGAAATGTGTAGGGTTGAAGTGGTTAAATTAAAATCTCCAAGGTAACTAGTAACTAAAGTTTTCAAATTATTGTAGTGGAGTAAAAGTAAGCATTTTGGCTCTGAGATGTAGTAGAGTATTGGAAAGTAGTACTGGAAATTGGAAATACTCAAGTACAAATACCTCGAAATTGTACTTAAGTACAGTACTTAAGTAAAAGTACACATGGTCACATGGTTTGACACATTTGTGTTGTATGAGGGGGAGGGGGGCAGTCGAAACACAGCCGAAAGCCATACAACAGCTTGTAGTCCAAAATGTGACAACCATGTGACTTCCATTGGAAATGCATTGGGGCGGCCATGACACTTACATCTTGCTTACATCTAGCATGCATCAATGTTGTATGCTAGATCGAAAGGTGTGAGTGAGGCCTAAAGCGCATGAGGCGATTTCACTCCTCCTTCCGGGTAGAAACAGAGTGCATTCTGGGATGGATTTGTCCCAAACACATGAACACGCTGCCGTTGACTATCATTGCACGCATTCACGTGCGTTCACGTATGAAACAGCGTTCACGTGTCATCGTGAACGTGCACAATGATAGTCAACGGACCAGCGCGCTCATGTGTTTGGGCCAGCGCTGCAATACCAAATTCGGCCACTATGTCCATTCTCCTCAGGGTTTCCTCCGGGTGCCGTCTCTATTCATATATATACTCTAAGACTTCCACCTGTATAACTTCAGAAACTTGATGTCCCTTGTAGGTTTTTGGTCATGCTGCCCTTGAGCGGCTTGACAACCCAACAGCGGATCAGGACGATGCTGGTTCCGACCACACCACGCAGGTAATGTGAATGTCTGTGAACGCGTAGTGACAGACCTGTGTAACATGCTATGTTTAAACCAGTGGTTCCCAAACCTTTTCATGTGAAGGACCCCCAAATTGACAGTAATTAATTAGCCAGCGGACCCCCCGTTTGAAAAGATACGCAATGTCGCCTCATAGGAGAATATTTTTACGGCCCTAGGCTAGCAGTGATTCTCAACCCGTTTCCCGCCATTTTCACATGCATATTAGTCTACGGATCCCCATTTAATGGCATGCATTTCTATCTCTGGGACCCCAAAATGGGGTCCATTTGGTTCCATTTGTACACTCTCAGAGTTACAGGCCCATAAGGGTCAATATGGTTCCAAACTATCATTTAGTTGGGGACCCCCTGGAACTCCCTCAGGGAACCCCTGGGGGTTCCCGGACCCCACTTTGGGAACCACTGATCACAAAAGTTGGAACCTATAAAACGGCTACTTCGACAACTTCTAACCCTTGAAAACGTTCTGTCCCTTTTCAGGATGTTCGGTACAAAGTTGACAGTGCTTGCCATCGTGACCCTGTCCTTTGCGATGCTCTCCTTCGCTTTCCTGAGCTTGGCCATGTTCTCCTTCGTGATCCTCACATGTTCAGCGACTTCCTCGCTGAGATCCGCCGTGCTGTCGGTCACGGCGCTGGCCTTGCTGCAGGGGGCGATGTTTCCGACAAACTTCTTGGTGCTCTCCTTCGCTTTCCTGAGCTTGGCCATGTTCTCCTTCGTGATCCTCGCATGTTCGCTGAGATCCGCCGTGCTGTCGGTCGCGGCGCTGGCCTTGCTGCAGGGGGCGATGTTTCCGACACCCGTCCTGGTGCTCTCCTTCGTGACGCTCTCCTCCGCGCCGCTCAACTCGATAATGCTGGCCTTCATGCAGCTCTCCTTCGGGATCCTCACATACTTACGACTGTCCGCCGTGTTTCTAACGACACGACACCGGACAATGATCAGGTAACGTGAACACATACAGACACATTCCACTATGAAAAAAAACATGTCATTCAGTCCGTCCGTCCGTCCGTCCGTCACGCCTCGTGACATGCCCCATTTATTGTTTTTATTTTCGTTTTTCATGTCATGGAATCATATAGCTTCAAAATTGACATTGGTTGTTCAGTTTGACCCACCAGTTTTGGAGATATGGCTTATAGAGTAATGTCTTGCAGAAAACAGCGAGTTGAGAAAACAGGTTTGAAAGGTTCACTTCTGTGGTCTCTAACATTACACCTAGCTACATGTTTAAGCATTTATTTCATATTTACATGTCTTCTGTGGTCTCCAACATTACACCTAGCTACATGTTTAAGCATTTATTTCATATTTACATGTCGATTTCAGCTCTGACACTTATTTCAGACATGCTCTAGTATATGTGAAGAGTCTGCCTGTGCTATTAACTCATTTTGGATAGAAAAAAATAAGTTTTCCTGAACATACAGTTAAGCTGCGTTCAGACTAGAATATATATTCGCCTCGGTTCGTCCCGTTTGTACCGCGCCAGGTCGCGCCGCGCCCGTTCGAGCAATTCTCGTCTTTGCATTGACTTTGTAAGTAATCGCGCCGCTCTAACCATCCAAGTCTTTATAGTCCTGCCGCCTGCCATGACTGTCTCTGTATAAAAAAAAAGAGTCACATTATGTGGCCAATACAGACTTCATTCCATACGATGATCTGACCGCATCAAACCCTGTACGCTAAACAAAAGTGGGAAACGAAAAGGGACTTCAACAACCTGTATAACTTCACAAACATTCTGTCCCTTTAGGGTTCCGACATTCGTCCAGCTGCTCTCCTTTATAAGGCTCTCCTTCGTGCTACTCTCCTCGATAACGCTGGCCTTCGTGGTGCTCTGGGTCGTGATCCTGATCTACTTACTGCTGTGCGTCGTGTTTCTGAGGTAATGTGAACGCATAGTGACAGACCCACATGCATAAAATGCTATTTACACTATTTGTAATACTACTAAGTACAAGTAAGACGCGCGGACGCGGGAAGCGAACGCAGCTCGTAAATTGCAATAACAATTAGAATAAATTACGTACTTTTTGAAGGTTTTTTTTTTTAAGTTCTCTTTTTTGTGTGTTGCGTGTTCTGAAGGAGAGCAGGTCCTAAGAGGTGGAGCAGGACTCAGGAGCAGGCCCGGCGCCAGGATGAAATGCCGGAGGGGTCAATTGAGATTTTTGAGGGGGCAAAAAAAACAACATTTTTTTCTTTTTTTAAGCAACACAATATTATTATGTTGCTAAAGCAAGCAAGCAGGCAGTGTCAGTTCTATGACTCAGCTGGTCATATGCAATATTGGAATGATAGCACTGCCCCGCCAGGGGGGGTCCGGGGGGGCATGCCCCCCTGGGCTCCAGACTTTTTATTTTAATTTGCGATGAAAATGCTTCAATCTGGTGCACTTTGAGATAAAAATTAAGAGGCTAGATCTATAAAGAACTACACACATCATATTAGATTATTATCATCTTTACTGTGCTATTATTGCCATTTGCCAACATCACAGTAGGCTACAAAACAGGGGTGGGCAACTTTGCTGATGGAGAGGGCCACTATATTTCAAACTCACTCCAGAGGGCCACAATGCATATAGTCAAGAGTAGCTGATCTACAAGCTCAAAACGTGTCGCAGTGCGATGCATTTTGAGCTTGTAGATTTGCTATTTTGCTATTTTTTTAAATTGGAATCCTGAATTATTTTCACCTATTTTTTTTTAAATTGGAATCCGGAAAAGTAATATTTTGTATTTAATTTCAAATACATTTATATGTTATGTTAACTTTATGATTATGAACTGAAATGCAAATATTGGACATAAAAAAGGCTAGTACTAGTCATTAAGCTACTAATATAGACTGAAGTAATTAAAGTGGGTCATGTTTGCATGTTTGGAATTGTAACAGCTGAAATCAATAACATATCAGTATTCTGATATTAACCTGCAGACCGCATTAAGTGAACTGAGTCTGTGCTCAGAGAATACATTCTTCAGTGTGTCCACAATAGTCCACAGCCCACTTTGCCACTTGCTCTGATCCACTGCATCAATAGCACCCCTCCCCCATGGCAGACCATCATATGTCAGACACATACATTGATCCGAATTAACATGTGTTAAATTCCTGTGCCTCAGGAAAGTCGCCAAGGAGGGTCAAGGAGGTCGGGTTGAGGGGTCAAGTACCCCCTTTGACCCCTCGTGGCGCCGGGAGGAGGAAGATCCCAGAGGTGGAGCAGGACTCAGGAGGGGTGGAGTTCCGTTCGATTGGGGACGATTGGCTGCATGCATTATACCGATTTAAGAATTGATGAAATAAATGTGATGTTAAAAGTGTTCTGTCAAGCCAGCTTCAATAAATTGAAATAAACTAAGCCTCCGGGTTCACAGAATATGTCTCCATGGGTTACTTTGATTCATGATGATTATAGGAACCACATTTAAAAAAAAAAGCTATAGTCTATGTAAACCTGGATTGAGAACATCAATTTATTGTCTGGCTCAAAACGGGTAAGAACTCTCAAGCACAAAAGGGACAACTATGTATCGGTCTTAGGCCTCACTCAGACCTTTACTGCATTGCTGTATGCTTGTTGGATGAATGTTGTGTAGTGTCATGGCCACCCCAATGCATTTCCAATGGAAGTCACATGGTTTGTAGTCCACATTTTGGACTACAAGCTGTTGTATGGCTTTCGGCTGTGTTTCGACTGCGCCCCTCCCCCTCATAACACAAATGTTGTGTCAAACCATGTGACTCCCATTGGAAATGCATTGGGGCGGCCATGACACTACACAACATTCATCCAACAAGCATACAGCAATGCAGTAAAGGTCTGAGTGAGGCCTCAGGCTGAGCTCACACCTTTAATGCAATTCTCGTGCTCGTTGGATCAATGCTGTGTTGTGTCATGGCCGCACAATGCATTTCCAATGGAGGTCACATGGTTTGACACAACATTGTGTTGTATGAGGGAGGGGTGCAGTCGAAACACAGCTGAAAGCCATACAACAGACCCCTCCCCCTATGTTGTGTCAAACCATGTGACCTCCATTGGAAATGCATTGGGCGGCCATGATACTACACAGCATTGATCCAACGAGCACAGCGAATTGCATTAACCGTGTGAGTGCACCCTCAGGGTGCACTCACACGGTTAATGTGTCACACCCTTTGCCTCACTCACACGGTCACTGCAGACTGCTGTATGCTTGCTGTATACAAAGGGTGTGACACAGCTTGCCCCAATGCATTTCCAATGGGAGTCACATGGTCTGACACAACACTTGTGTTGTATGAGGGGGAGGGGCGCAGTCGAAACACAGCCGAAAGCCATACAACGGCTTGTAATCCAAAATGTAGTCCTCAAACAATGTGACTTCCATTGGAAATGCATTGGGGCGGCCATGACACTCACAACATTCACAATGCAGTAAAGGTCTGAGTGGCGTTATTAGTTATCCCACCGCAGTTCTAGGAAAGCCCTGCTGTGATTGGCCAGTAGTCGTTGTGATTGACAGTTCTCGTTTTTGCGACCAGTCACTAGTCCTACAACTACAACCTATGATGCTGGCAAGATGGCCGCAGTGTGCATAATTGCATATGGTCAATATTCAGCTTTTAGCTGGAGTCGAGGCAGTTAGTTTGGACGCCACCATGTCAAGGGTTAAATAGATTATACAAATACAGTATATTATATATATATATAAACTCTCGTAAAAAAACTCTTGTCCAAACATCACGCAAATTGGTACACAGTCTCTCTAGAGCCATTCAACGAAACGGGTCTTTCAGATTTCTCAGACTCCATCCTGATTGGCTAAGATTGGCTTCCAAAGTTTGCAGGAGTGCTCAGTTTCAAACAAAATGCTGCAAATCATGAACACATCGTGTGATTTCCGTGAAATTGTGCACGCACATTCCCACTAGGCCGAGGAAGAAATGCCACATGAACATTTTCAACTCAGCCTCATGGTGGCGCTATAACTGGCCGAAAAGTGTTTTTACCTCCAACTGCACGGATCTCTTTATAGCGCCACCAGGAGGCCGACAAATGTAAAACACATTTTCTAATATTACTCCTTCAGATTTTATCCAAATTTCACGCAAATCGGTACACATGTTCTCCATAGTCATGTGATCAAGACGGGTTTGTTTGATTTCTCATAATCCACCCTCATTGGCTACGATTGGCTTCTAAACTTTTCAGGAGTAGCCCGCTTTGTACCCGTTTTGTACAAATCGCCACAACTACTACTACAACGCAGCATCCGATTGTGGTGAAACTGTGCATGCATATTCCCACTAGGCTTTGGAAGAAATGCCACTTGACCGTTTTCTAATCAGCCTCATGGTGGCGCTACAACAGGCCAAGCCGCGACACACACACACACACACACACACACACACACACACACACACACACACACACACACACACACACACACACACACACACACACACACACATATTGCTTATTGTTTATATTGCTCCTAAACATTTTGCCAAACATCACACACACACTCCTATCCTCCTGGTGGAGACCTGTGCCCAGAAGGGCACTTTTTCTAGTTATTATTATTATTATACACCTGTAAAAACAGGACAATTAGAATATAGTTAGGATCATAGGACAGGCTAACACTTGATGAATCCCCTAAGGGGGTTACGTTGGAGTTGAATCACACAGCCACTCTGCTGTTGTTGGCTAAGCTCCAGAGGAGCAACTGCCTTGCTCAAAGGTGCCTCGGACACAGTGGTTGTTGAAGACTATGAGAAGGAGAGATTTACTAATGGCCTTTCCCTACGTTTTGCCGACATTCCCATAGTGCATTGCCTCCTGGAAAACCTATTTTCCCTTCATACTCTGGAATTCTACCCTCCATGTACCCATAGCATCATAGCCTCCTCTCTCTCTCTCTCTCTCTCTGAAATAGAGACAGAATAAACAAACTTTAGTGGTCTTACTGTAAGTTCCCCTTACACAAGTCAGAACACACAAACAACATACTCCCGTCCCGCCGAAACACCAGACCAGTATGTCTTATGTAACGCGCTTGTCCCATCCAGAGAGAGAGAGGGTGACTCAGAGTCACCACAGGGAATTTGGGACTGGCTCTCATTTCCATTTATCCTTCCCTCTTTTATTCACCCGTCCCATTCCTCTCTTCCTCTCATCCGTCTCTCTTTCTGCTCCTTTCCAGGTTCCCTCTCTCCATCCATCTCTCTGTCTCTTGTCTCTGTCTCTTGTCTCTTGTCTCTGTCTCTGTCTCTTGTCTCTGTCTCTTGTCTCTGTCTCTGTCTCTTGTCTCTCTGTCTCTGTCTCTTGTCTCTCTGTCTCTGTCTCTTGTCTCTGTCTCTGTCTCTGTCTCTGTCTCTGTCTCTGTCTCTCTCTCTCTCTGTCTCTGTCTCTGTCTCTGTCTCTCTCTCTGTCTCTGTCTCTGTCTCTGTCTCTGTCTCTGTCTCTCTCTCTCTCTCTGTCTCTGTCTGTCTCTGTCTCTGTCTCTGTCTCTGGTCTCTGTCTCTTCTTGTCTCTGTCTCTGTCTCTGTCTCTCTCTCTGTCTCTGTCTCTCTCTCTGTCTCTCTCTGTCTCTCTCTCTCTCTCGCTGTTTTCCTATGACGCTCTCCTTCTCATGCATCCTTCTCTCCATCTCGCCTTTTCACCGCTGGCTCAATTTCAGCCCCATCATTCTCCACTCCAATCTTCTCCACCTCTCTTCTCCTTTCTTCTTGCCCCTTCTCCCCATCCCTCCTCCTCTCTTATACAACAGTGGGAGAGGCCGGAGAGGAAAACAAAGGGAGTAACGTAACGAGAAGGAACCCCTAGCCGTGCCAAAATAAAGAGGGAGAAAGAGGGAGACACACAGAAAAACTGAAATAGAGGGAGTAAGAGAGCAACAGAAAAAGATCAGTGCACAGTTTCTGCTTTTTGTAAGTGCAGAAAAGGAAATAAGGAAAAGGAACAAGTGACGGGCAAGAGAAATATGAGAAAACATGTCAGCTACATTCAACATCTGCAGCAGACTCCAGTACAGCACACTGTAAAGTCTCTGAGTGTAAAGATTGACCTTAACCTTCAAGATTTCACTGTGATTGTGCCTTCCGCACATTGAACAACACACTTAATAGATTCATTGTTTTAGTGCTGCAGTAGACCACATTGCATTTTTCTTTTCTTTTTTTAAATGCCAATCCCTCTTCTTTTGTTTAGAATACTTTTAACATCTTTATCAGACGCTATTTCTGTCTCTGTCTCTCTGTCTCTTGTCTCTGTCTCTCTGTCTCTTGTCTCTGTCTCTGTCTCTGTCTCTTGTCTCTGTCTCTGTCTCTTGTCTCTTGTCTCTTGTCTCTGTCTCTTGTCTCTGTCTCTTGTCTCTTTTTTATTTTATTTATTTATTTATCAGACACTATTTTAACAATGCCCCGGGTTTAAAAACGCTTGCTTTTTTAGTCATTCCAACCGAATCACAACACCCAATAAAGCCATCCAGCTGTTTTATGTAGCCGTGTAAAACACGGGTGATAGATCTGGTGTCAGGAAAGGTTCTCACAACAAAGCGTGGCTCTGCTCATACAGGCGGCCCAACGTGCACACACAGACACCTGCAGGGCTACAAGCTGCACTAAATGAGGTTTAGTCGGAGGCCTCAGACATAATAGTTCATTCCTAACCCCCCTGTGCACCCTTGAGCGAAGTGCAGCAGGACATGCACACCCGTAGGGCTAAATAACTGTTAAATGAGACACCACACAGCGCTCCCCCATGCTTGGCGCTTGTGCACTCGAAAGGGCAACGGTTTCAATCCCAGTTCATCTGCGAAGATCCGGGTGGGGGAAGTGAATGAGAAATGAAGGGCTCTCCTGCCCTTGGAGGCTGTTCTCACTCACCGTTCGTACCTATACCAATGAAACGTACATTTCTATTCGTTTCACATTTACAAAGGCTGGTTTAAAGGTTCGTTAAAAAATAAGTAGGAGCAGAAAAAAACGTGCGTTTATACAGTATATAAAGATGTGTATGTGCGGACTTCGTCGTTTTAGTCTTGTTTACTTGCAGTAGTACATTCTTCTCAAGTACTACTTTGTGCCAATTTTAAACAGATTGTAGAATTATGCACAACATCTTTACATAACCTTTCGTGAAAATACCATTGCCCCTCTCCACTTACCATTGAGGAGGTGCTTTTGGGCAAGGCTGTGGCGCGTGAATCTAGTTTGCGTCCGAGCATAGGCATGGTAACGCCCCGTCTGCCTCTGATTGGCCTACCGACACTGCCCGTCTTGACTGTCCTCCGAGGTGGATATAGCTATGCTGGATAGTCTGATGCCAGGTTACTCTGTGGTGGGAAAAAAGTACTGTATGATACAAGAGAACTGTCTTACTGTTTTATTTTTGTAGAAGAAGCAAACTAATATTGTTTATGCCGTTTGCTTTGATGGAATAATTGATTGAACACACGTTTACTATGATTTGATTTGGGTGTGTACTTCTAAATAAAGTGTTAGTGATTATTGTGTATTAATCTAATTATAGTAAACTAATTACTATATTATACTAAAAGGGATAAAGGTGAAGGGAAAAGAGACCTTTTTACAGTACAATGTTTCACGTTTACTTAAATTACACAATCAACACAAACACTTTATTTACAACACACCCAAATCAAATCATATTACGGCGTACATGTTCAATCAATTATTCCATCAAAGCAAACGGCATAAACAATATTAGTTTGCCTCTTCTACAAAAAGTTAGTTCTGTCATTCTCTTGTATTATTTCCCACCACGGAGTAACCTCGCATCTCGGAGGACAGTCAAGACGGGCAGTCGGTAGGCCAATCACAGGCAGGCGGGGCGTTGCCATGCCCAGACCATGCCTATGCTCAGATGCAAACTAGATTCACGCGGCTGTGGCACAACAAATCTGCATTGATTCATTTGTTCAAAAGTTGTTCATTCAAATCCCAGACAAGCTATAGAAGAGCGCATGGATTCAATTACTTTTTGATTTGACCGCAATAGGAGGTCTGGATGAACAGGATGTGTCTTTTGGACTGGTGGAGGAAAACAGGATATGAACAATTCGCACAAATCCACTTAAGAAGGAAATTAATGTTGGGACTGTGTTAAGGATGCATTATCTATCGCTGGTGGGTGGGTGGGGGGGGGGGGGGGGGCAATTCATAACAACAGTATCATAGTAGCAAAACAATCATTGTTTGTGTTTGCTTTAACATGGAACTATGGCTTTGAGTTTGGGTGGTCTCTTATCATCTCTGTTTGTAGAACATTCATACACAAGCGCACGCACGTCGCACACAAGGAGGTTCATGCGTGTTCTCTCACACGAGACTGGACTGTGATCCTGTGACTGACAGCGAGGATAATTTATGGGAGCCAATAACGAGGGACCAGGACAGACGGAGAAGATCAACAACAAGTGAAAGTGAGAGAATATAGAAATAGAGACACAGTGAGTGAGGAAGAAAAGCAAAACAGAGAGAAAGGGAGACTATAGCCTGATTTATATTTTGTCGTACGATGGTGTTAAGCACCGAAAACAAATAGACGACCTACAAGCTCGCAAAGCGTTGCATCCGCGGTGCTTTGATAGCTTGTCGGTCGTCTCTCTATGGCGCGCGGCACCGCGGTGCGACGGAGCATACATTTGGCGGAGGCTAAATAACGAGAAGCAGATGTAGGTGGAGAAACACATCAGGTCCTGCAAGGAGACGCTGGGAACGGCCTGGTGACACCGTCAGCCAACAGCCTGATGATGATGTCATCGGCCAACAAGGGGGACACTGCAGCTTAGAACACTAACTTTGTTGCGTTTATTTTCAAGTTCGGCGCGTTTATTTTGCCACGACATTTTGGACATATGCCTGGGATTTGTCCTCTACTTGCATTCGTCCCAGCCTCACTATTAGATCCTAAAGCCAGCGCTTTGGATAAAAGCACTATATAAATGCACCATTTACCATTTATAGGGTCCATTTGGTTCCATTTGTACACTCGCAGAGTTATGATGGTCCTTGAAATGAAAACGTTTGAGGTCCACTGGTATTGTAACTGTACAGCATATACCACCTCTGACAGTGTGATAAAACCAGTTCCGGAAACTGTTCCAAATCGATGTGATGGAATCATGGAACCGCATCCGGATCCTCAATGCCAGATCCCAAGTAACCCTATGTACAGTAAATCGATTTGATGAACAAGTATCCCCCCCCAATTCGAACCCTGTAAGGGTAAGGGGTAAAAGTGCTTCCAGTGAATGTATAGTTACCACTGGACCACACTGGGCATTTATAGCAGTCCGTCTGGGCTGCTGATAAGATCAACTGTGTAACGGCATCAGACAAGTCTCTGGGCTCCAGAGTGGAGTGTGTGGTCGCTCTTTTCCACCGCCATCAGGGAAATAAATATACCCCACACACACACACACCACACACACACACACACACACACACACACACACACACACACACACACACACACACACACACACACACACACACACACACACACACACACACACACACACACACACACACACACACACACACACACACACACACACACACACACACACACACACACACACACACACACACACACAACCCTCCACAATCGCACATATACCCAGACCCTGTCTTTCAGCCACAGGTCTCTCCAACGCAGACCATTTGGTCCGGCGGTGGAGACAGAGGTTCCCCAAATTACAGCTGTGAAGTCGGGCTTCATTGAGGGCATGTATACACAAAAGGAATGTATGCCTTTATCAGTGTGTGTGTGTGTGTGTGTGTGTGTGTGCGTGCGTGCGTGCGTGCGTGCGTGCGTGCGTGCGTGCGTGCGTGCGTGCGTGCGTGCGTGCGTGCGTGTTTTGCTGATGTTGCAGGATTATCTTGCTCAGTAGCATTGCTACTGATTGCATTCACATGCTGATGTAGTATAGAAATCAAGGTTGATTCTACACCAACCTCACTGTAAAAGAAAAAAAAAACTTAATTAAAGTAACACAGGGTGACAGCATGAACTCCCGCCCGACAAAAATGTAAACGAGTGCCGTAGGCCTGTCCACTGAAAATCCATGACTCAAATAGCCAGTCGTTGTTAAGCACTTGTAATATTGTTATGATATAGTACTTTATTGTCAATTTGCACTGAAAATTGTCTTGCGACCAAGAGGCCTTGTATGCAACAAATGTACACACATTTGACATAACACAGATAACAGAAAAGATAAATCACACCTGTGTGAAGTGAGGGGCGCTAATATATTAAATTCTAACTCATGTTGATTAGGTGATGTAATGGTGATGTAAAACAAACGGTGCCAACACAAACATTAAACGCCATTAACAATAAAGAGACAATATGACGTAAACGACAAATGTTCTCTTTCTTGTCAATGCGTTTACTAAACAAACTTTGAACTAAAGACAAACATTAAACCTGTGTATAGGAGGGGCGCCCCTCAAAAATTGAATTACATACATAAAAACATAAAGGCAAGAGCAATGTACACAGCTCAGTCTATAGGTACTATGTGGCTCTGTATTATGCTGTAGGGGCATTTTATTGGAATTACTGGAATTATTTGGGTCCACTCGATCCCTTAGACTAGAGGCTCAGGGTCTCTGCAAATCAATACAAAGTAATTCTGAGTCATCACCTTTATCCTTTATGGGAGGGTGCCATGCCATTAGTCCGTCGTAATAAATGGGAAGTTTTCCCTTCTAGGATGACAATGCCCCGAACCATCCACAGGGAATGAGGGGGACTGAATGGACTGAATGGTATTAAAAAGTCCTTAAATTGTGAAGATGAAATTATGTTTTGTTTTTTATCTGCAACCCAATTTTATTCAATATGTATGCTTCATCTCTCTCTCAGCTAGAGGGTCCTTGGGCTAAAAAAACAAACATTGAAGACCTCTTAGGCCAGTCAATCTAAGTTAAAAAGGGGTGTGACCCAATCTTTAGTTTTACACGAAAATCACTCCTTGGGCTAAATACGGCCATAGCCATCATCACAAATGTGATGAAGTCATTTGGGCAAGTGGCTATGGCCTAATTTAGCCCAAGGAGTGTTTTTTGTGCAAAACTAATGCTTGGAATGGGTTCAGACTTCAGAATCATGTCACATGCTACTTAAAGCATAATATATAGGTTGTTAATGGTACCCCAACATTCAACCCCTGAATTTACCATGATCCACTAATTATTTCATTGACAATTTTTGAGAGGCGCTAGCCCCTCCTATCTATGTCCAGCTTAGTGTATGTAACCTAAAATTTGTCCCAACACAAACATTAAATGCCGTTGACAATGAATGGACGATTTTAAGTGTTTGTGTAAACACAAACATTGCGTAACACAAACATTGATGACAAAGGTGAGGACGCAAATTCTGATTGGCCGGAATGAGATGATGTAGGATGATAAGAGCTAGCCCCTCCTACATTCAGCTATAGTGTAGATTTTCGTCTTACACAAAGATTAAATTCCCATTGACAATGAATGGATGATGTGTATGATGATACGAGTGCCCGTCACTTCACACGGGTGATTTTTTCTTTCATTTGTCACCGGTCTGTACATTCAATGCTGGATAAGCTGGAGAATCACACCACCAGACAACCTTGTTAAAAACAACTGATTCCTATCACGCTCTCCACATGACTCTGTCACTGCAGGACAAAGAAAAACAACTCAATTTAATCCTAAAGTGCATCTCACACACACAAAACTCATTAAAGTATCTCTCTCTCTCTCTCACACACACACACACACACACACACACACACACACACACACACACACACACACACACACACACACACACACACACACACACACACACACACACACACACACACACACACACACACACACAAGCAACCAACCACACACGGCCTCCAACAATGAAAACTCTATAACTGCCCAGATGGGATCCAATTAACTTTATTGGCCTGAAGGCATTTTAAATGGTGCTGGCATAATGAAGTTACACTCCAGTGAGGTAGATTATGGCAGGTCACTCCCTTTACATTTTAGGCATTTAGCCGAAGAATGGAGGTTTACAGCATCGTTAGCACGCTCAGCGCAATTCAATTCACTCTTCTCCAAACCGTTTTACTGACTTCCAATGAGTGAACAACAGTACTAGGGTCATTGTCTTTTCATATTGGCTTTATTAACCACTTAAGTCTGATTTATACTATTACGTACGGCGGAGTCGCATGGCGACAATAGCCGATTTACAAGCTCACAGCGCATCGGGGGTGATGCAACAGGTGGTGAGCTAGATCGCTATATTCGCTGGCGTTGTGTGACTGATTCTGGAATCACCTATAACGGACATGCCGGACATAGGGATGCCAGGTTGAAAGTGGTTAACTCTTTTTTTGCTAAGTACGAACATATTCATACCCCCCAGCTATGGGACGTTATATGCTAGGTACGAAAATGTTCGTACCGAGAAGGAGAGCTTTAAGACAGAACGCTGGTAAGATTTCAAACCAACGCCATGACTTACGGGTCAATTCCTACACTCTCAAATCTAAATTAGAAGTCAGGATTCTGTATAACATGTACTGTAACCCGGGGACTGCTCATAACTCCGGCATCCCATTACTCCGGTTAGTAAAATGTCAGAGTCGTTTCAATGCGCCTTGGGAATAATGAGCCGTTGGGCTAATGACACGGCACCCTGTAAACCAAGCAAGACACACACCAACATGGCATCATGGGACGGTTGCGGGGGATTGGACCTGTGACCTTGCAGTGACGGCACGGTCACTCCGACCACTAGGCCACACCTTGTGCACTCTCAAACACCTCAAACACAAAGCCGGGGCGTAGGCTGGGATTAGATGGTCCTCTTTGAACGCTTGGCTAACGCTGTTAAGACTCGTGCGCTGGGCGGCTTAGAGAGTCAAAACAACAGGACCCGGGAGCGGCTAAGCCCTATCGCATTTTTCCATCGCGCGAAAAGAAAATAAGTGCTGGCCCGCTCACAGGAGAAAATAGAGAGTTAATTAGGTAGAAAATCCATTGGCGCATTCCAGACGGGAGCTGCTTGTGACAGCTGAACAGAAGGTCTGTTCTTCTGCACTGGAACCACAAGACATCAAGGAACCTCCAACACACTGGACCAGCAGCTCTGAGCTGGAGGTTGAAGTGTGTGTGTGTGTGTGTGTGTGTGTGTGTGTGTGTGTGTGTGTGTGTGTGTGTGTGTGTGTGTGTGTGTGTGTGTGTGTGTGTGTGTGTGCGTGCGTGCGTGCGTGTGTTTGTGCGTGCGTGCGTGCGTGCGTGCGTGCGTGCGTGCGTGCGTGCGTGCGTGCGTGCGTGTGCGTGTGTGCGTGCGTGTGTGTGTGCGTGCATGTGTGAATGTGCACTAGGGTGTTGGTGGTCATGCCTGCACACGTGCATTGGATTTGTAGTGCGCGTGTGTGTGCATGCATGTGTGTGAGTGAGTGCATGTGTGTTGTGTGTGTCTCTGGGCAGGGAGCCTGTGATGACTGCTACCAGTGGAAAAACAAACTGCTGGATTCCTCCTCTTGGCTTGGCTTCTTGTGCTTATACCCACAGCTGAGGTAAAGTAATATTTAGCAAAAACGATTATTAGCACTAGGAGTGCCAGATGGTTGGTGTTTTGCAGGACCAGGGACAATTTGGCAATGGTCAAGTAGTCTGCATGAATTCATGAAAAACTGAACTCCATGCATCATGCTCAACAGAACAGGCTGGTTGCAACTAACTCTAGCAGGGAAGTTTTTGAAAATATATTGACGTTTTTAACGTTCATAATCGTCGTAAATTATTACGACGATTATGGTGATTATTACAAAAATAATAATTGCGATTATCTTAAATCATTGTGATTAGGTGATTATGTAACACCTGTGAACTCCCGTAGACTTGATACTTAATTCTTCTTATCTCATCATGTTCACGATGTTGATGATCTACCTTTCAACAATGCTTGGTTCTTGTCTGTGTGTTTAGTGCCTACTGCGGTGCTGCTATGACACCTGAATTTACCCTCTGGATCAATAAAGGTCTGTCTGTCTGTCTGTCTGTCTGTCTGTTTATCCTCTTCACTGCAAAATGCAGTGTCCACTTTCAAGTTCAACCTGGTGGACCCAAGTATTGGGCATGTCATTATAGGCGAAGATTTTGAAAAATGTTAAAATATAGCAAAGAATAACAGATCTACAAGCTCGTTGTCGATCGCCGAGTGTTTTGGCTACATTTAGCTGCTACATCCACATCCGGGATAACATCCAGTCCGTCGGTAAAAGTGCTCCGCTGCTATAAATCGCTGGATTAAATAACCCTGGGCAATTAAGGTATTAACGTGTCACAATGCAACGTGTTGTATTGCTTATTACAATCATATCGCAGTACCATCAAATTACAAAGTATAAAATAGGCCCGACGTGGCCCACAATAAAGGATTTGTGAATGCAATTATTTAGTACTTTTTTCACAATTTCTCAAAAAATTGCAGATCTATTAAGTTCACAGCGTGTCACAAAGGCCATACATTGTGAGCCTGTAGATGTAGATTGGCTATTTTTGAATAGCCGGAATATAAAGCAGTTTGTTTTTGCACTGGATGCTGAATTTGCTGGGGTCTGGGGACCCCCTGGAATCCCCTGAAGGACCCCTGCGGGTCCCCGGACCCCACTTTGAGAACCACTGGGTTATGGGACACGTGCTGCCATGGTTTTAAGAGTGTAATTGGCGTTAAAAGCCTCTTTCTTCCTAAAAAGGACACAGGAAGTGAACTTAACTGATGCTTTACAGACTGAGGGGTAAACAATCACAGAGGTGACTAACATTGTCACCATTTGTTGTCACGCCTCCAGCATGATGGCGTGTTCCTGTTAAACGTTTTAACGTTGTTAACCGCTCTCCAAACCTAACAAACAGCTCTCTGTTTTAAAGTAACCATGGCTTTCAACTACCTGTTCCAACAACAACAACTGGCCAGCGTTTTGCGCCTACAGATGAAGCCACTGTCGAATTCACGCTTTCTGCTGTGTGTGCGCGGTCGTTAAAAACTTTAGTTCCAAGAGGAAATGTTTGGAAAATTCTACTTTCACTCTTCTTTTAGGTGTTGGAAGGTACGGAGGAATGTTCCTGCTCAATGCGGACATACTTTTGGAATATGGCTCAAGTGGTTAAAAGAATAAAGTTCTGTTTGTTTTCATTTTGTTTATCAATCAAGTTATTTGTGTTACTTTTATTTATTTGCTTGTAAAAAAAATTCTCAAATAGAAAACTTTAATCAAATCTAAGTTTTTCTAATTGAATAGAAATGTTCGCACTTCTTGAAAAACATCAGTAAAAAAGAATTCAGTAATCTGTGGTCTAGGAGTTGGACAATCCAAAATCGTTATTGGCATCGGACGCAAAATTCTGGCAGCGGTCAGTCTTAGATCACTGGCATCACGAAGCAGACGATGAATGCTCCTTTGGTAGTCTCATTAGCACACAACTGACAGTAATGAAGGGCCAGTCATGGATCAATTAACGGTCTATTCAGTAGCTTGCAGCAGACTGTTAAGTCATTAAGAGGACATATGGCGAAGCAAGGCTTCACACATGACCGAAGGCGTCTCTCTTCTTCCCCGGCCACTTAAAAGAAGCTGCCATTGTTTACCAAAGTTGACAAACGGGCATTGTTAATTACTAGGCCATCTTAAAGCTTTGATCTCTTATCACCTTTATATTCTTCCAGGGAGAGTTGAATGATGCACTCAGGCTGTTTTACAGCTTATGTGTCACAACTTAATAATAGGGGTTAAATTAATTTAGCTCCTATACCACTAAAATGTGGAAAGCCCTACCAACAGATTACATTAAGAAATGTGAATGCCTAGCACTTACGGGCGGCTGGAACACACACACACTTCATACTGTATGTTTCAGCAGTCACAATAGCATCTAATCACGGTCATACAAACAAATGTTAACATAAAAACAGCAAATGATGCTGGTTGACCGGTTCACGTCTGGAGTTCAAAAACGTTTCCATGCCAAGACCCCCAAAAAGTTAAAACTACACAAGTACACATGAAAGCTGGTCTGCAGTCTGCACTTAGTCAAAGTTCACAGAGTCTCTCTCTCTCTCTCTCTGTCTCTCTCTCGCAGTCTAAACAGAAAATGTGTGTGTACAATACGTGTGTGTGTGTGTGTGTGTGTGTGTGTGTGTGTGTGTGTGTGTGTGTGTGTGTGTGTGTGTGTGTGTGTGTGTGTGTGTGTGTGTGTGTGTGTGTGTGTGTGTGTGTGTGTGTGTGTGTGTGTGTGTGTGTGTGTGTGTGTGTGTGTGTGTGTGTGTGTGTGTGTGTGTGTGTGTGTGTGTGTGTGCGTGCGTGCGCGCGTGTGTGTGTGTGTGTACATACATACTTGTGTGCATGTGCATACATGTGTTTCTGGGCAGGAAAATGGGTCTAATTTTCATACAACAGTTCAGCTATTGACATAAATGTTAAAAGTCAACCACAGCACTTCCAGCTGAAAGCCTGCCAGGCCCAAAACAAACACACACCTCCACGGCCGCTTGGATACAAGTCACTAGTGTAATAATGTGTGTTGGACCAGGTGGGCATGCTGTGGCTACACACTACAACAACATTTGCGGCTGCGATTATCTTAGCCGTTATTCTGTCAATAACTTTTAGAATGTAGATCTTTTACACCTATACGTTGTTATATCCTTCAAGCCGGGAAGGAATGCCCATGTGGCAACATGGATTTGTTTTGACCTCCGGATACCCCGACCAGGACAGGGCTACAGACGCCTCCTCAGAAGACTCAGATCTGAACCCATTTGATTTGGCGTTAGGAACCCGTTGCATTTTTTTATGTTGAATAAAGACTTGAAGTTTTTCAGAAAACTTATAGGTCACATCTAAATGGGTTAATAGAATAATTAAAAGCAAGGTTTTAAGTAAGTACAAAAGATATAGAACCACTTGCATTTCTATAGCGCCTTTATCCAAGGCGCTTTACATACATTACATTCACCCATTCACGCACACATTCAAACACCGATGGCGGCGGAAACCATGCAAGGCACCAACCAGCACATCATGAGCAATTAGGGGAACTTCAGAGTCTTGCTCAAGGACACTTCGACACCAACTCTGGGGAGCCCGGGTTCGAACTTGCAACCTTGCGGTTGCCATCCGGCCACTCTACCCCTGAGCCACCACCGCCCTGTATTAACCTACTGTATATTAGCCTACTGTATATTAACAACAAATCGATCAAAACGACTTAAGCCCCATTTTATACATTTTATACAAAAGGTTACACCACGGAATTCCGAAGCCTGCTATTCCGACGCAATGGAATGGAATGGCGGTGTGTCGGAATGCCACTCTGTCCCCCATACAAAAATCTACAAGCTCACAATGCGTCATATTTGAGACTCACATCAATAAATGTTTTTATTCTTCATTTACATGAACACCAACTCAACAACAACAACTCTGAATATTGTTCCATTGTTCTCCTTCAATAGTCATACTTTGTTTACTACTTGGAGGTAGGGACCAAAATAATTGGTGGTTCTAATAATTGGATGAGTGTGTCAGTCTTTAATTATACAAAGACACGCTGTATAATGATCTGCTGTCATGCTAAACTGAAGCTACGACCCCTGAACTCCACGACCTGCAATCAACTTACATCAAAACAATACAATTTTCAAAGCTTGGTCTATCAAAGGAAATCTGAGTGAATATGGAAGCTCTTATTTAGCCAGGCGAAGCTCTGTTTCCACATCATACCTGGGAGCGGAGTAGGCAGGGCGATACAACTGCAGTCTTCTGATATGATACTTCATCATATGGCAAATAACTAAGACGGTGGTCTCCAAGTTCACAACGCATTGCAATGAGTTATGAGCTTGTAGATCTGCAATTTTCACACTACTTTTTAACGTTTTAAAAATTCAGATTATTGTGTGAAAATAGGGACGCTGCGGTTGATGCCTTGCTCAAGGACACTTTGACTATTCATTCAGGGAAGAGACAATCGGCGGATAAAACCCAACTCTTTATCTTAAATGAATTTACTCAACTGCTCAATACACTGAGCGATTTGCATCACACAGACACACAGAGAGATTACAGAGAGAGCGCGCGCACACACACACACACACACACACACACACACACACACACACACACACACACACACACACACACACACACACACACACACACACACACACACACACACACACCTGTGAGTGTTGTATTGATGCTGTAATTAGAAGCTCCATGCAGACACACCTCAAGTAGGACTCAAAGGGATGTCTGAATGTTCAGAGAGGATGCAGGATGTCAATAATAACACAACCACAGCAACGGGAAACAATGTGTGTGTGTGTGTGTGTGTGTGTGTGTGTGTGCTTGCGTGAGTGCGTGCGTGCGTGCGTGCGTGCGTGCGTGCGTGCGTGCGTGCGTGCGTGCGTGCGTGCGTGCGTGCGCGTGGGTTTGTTTGTGTGAATTGGGGGGGCAGAGCATCAAAACAAATCCCACTGAATGAACAGAAGATAGTAATTAGCCTGCTATTGGCTTTGGGGTTACTATGACAACAGGGACACCGCGCCCAGTCACTCAGATTATACCACCGTCTCCTTAATTTCACCAGCAGTGTTAGTAGTTCTGCCCTCCTCCGACACACTCCAGGACATCACTTATCCTATTGTCTGCTGCTCTTTTACCACCCCCGCAACCCCACACACACGCACGCACTTCCCCTTGTCTATTTGTTGTGGCAGCGGTGCACATCTCTCTCTCTCTCTCTCTCTCTCTCGGTCTCTCTGTGTGTGTGTGTGTGTGTGTGTGTGTGCGTGTATGTGTGTGTGTGTGTGTGTGTGTGTGTGTGTGTGTGTGTGTGTGTGTGTGTGTGTGTGTGTGTGTGTGTGTGTGTGTGTGTGTGTGTGTGTGTGTGTGTGTGCGCTTTGGCATGCCAGCATAGCATAATAAAAGGCTGAGGAAAGACCGCTTCAATGTGAATTCTGTGAAAGATTTCACAGTGGATTTCCCGGCTCTATGACTGGACAGAAGTGTGTTTTACTGTATGATGACACATGCACGCGGATCAACTTCACTCAAAACAATCGACTTCAAAAAGACAGTTTCACGGCCTCAGCAACATCACTTCTCATTAGAGTTAGACAGACCAGGAAACATTTTAAAGTAAGTTTGGCATAGGAAAACATGAAAACCGAACTACCGTAGTTCTTGTTGGATTCTTGTATAGAGCATCGTAATATGTTCTTAAACCCACAGTGGTTTCTTACAATATCATCTCCCACCTTCATATTCACCAGAATCTTACAAACTACTTTAAGAGTCGACACAAGATGCTGAAGTCAGTGATTCTCAAACGTTCAGTTTCAAGGACCCTAGTCTGATATGCATTATTTAGGGCCATATAGAGACCACCATTTTATTATAAATGGTAAATGGTGCATTTATTTAGATTGTGTAAACCATGCAAGGCACCAACCTGCACATCGGTTGTAATTAGGGGTTCAGTGTCTTGATCAAGGCACTTCGACACCAACTCTGGGGGAGCCCGGGTTCGAACTGGGAACATCCGCCGCCCCCGGTTTATTATGGTCTACGATCTCTGGAACCTCAGTCTGTACTGAAACATCCTCAGTGTTAATTTAACTCTGAGAGTGGACCCGTAGAAGGATCCTTTTGGTTCCGTTTTATACTCTAACAGTAACAGACCCACCCTTGGTGCAGAGCCTTAGATATGGCTCTGCCTTGGTGGTCCGTGGGCCTTACGTTGGGAAGTTGGAACCAGTGCTTGAAGTCACTAGCAGCAGTACTAATAGATATGCCCCCCAAGTGAAGCCTCATTTTACATCCTCTACAATAGAGATATAGTCCACTCCACTCCGTTCAAATTCTGCAGCAGGCTATATTATACAGAAAATGGTCACCTTAATTGTGGCGTTGGGGTTAATAGGGTTATGCTTCAGAAGTCTTTTAAACAGAGTAGGAATTAGTCAAACATATAGCCTACACATCACAGTCAATCATGTTGTTTTATTTATTTTACTCACAGTAACTCACTGTTATGATTATGGGGTTATATATGCCGTGAGTGACAACAAGGAGACAAGGCGTTTACTACTCTTTCTGTTTAATTAATTGATTAATTAATAGCACCTGGGGCCTGGGCTGGGGCTGTTAACGATGAGTCATGACATCTTTCAAAGAAAACGGCAGCACTGCAGCAGCCAGTCGCATAGTCTGCTTTGAAAAGTCATACGATACGACGCTAACGACCGTCAAGAAATTAATAAACTCGAACACAACTAGGACCAAAAGCTAAACAATTAATTTGAGAAAATAACAAAACGCACATGTCCCTCAGTCAGTGTGAGAAACGTTAGAAAAACAAATGGAAACGCACACTCACCAACAGGTTGCTCAGCCTCAGCATCAAAAGCAGTTTGTTCTCTTCAGAAAGACGTTTCCTTTGCTTCTCTCGTACAGATGTTTTCTCGTAGATAGTGAACTCTAGTTAGTAGTTAAAGTTTATCATCTTTATAAATGTGATTCAACGTGAAGTCTGTTCCACGTCTCCAGTGAGTGACAGTTCATCCTCGGCGGAGCGGAAACCTTTCGGTCTATAGTCGAAAGTAACGCGTCTACAACTACATCCCATAGTTTGGAAGGACAATCGCGCCGTGACTGGTTCGTTGGTTGCCACTGGCAACCACTCACGTGCGAAAACCATGGCATAAACATAGTAGGCTATAAGAGATTAAGAGCAATATTATGAGAGAAAAATATGTTTAAGCAGCACGAGACCACCTGATTAGTTAGTGGGGCAGCGGTGGCTGAACGGTTTGCGGAGCGGTCTTGATACCGGAAGGTCGCCAGTTCGAATCCCTGGACCAGCACGTTAAAATTACCACCGCTGAAGTGCCCTTGAGCAAGGCATTGAACCCCAACCATGAAATGTTCTATGAGCTGGGCGTGGCTGTAAACAAGCATCTTGAGCTTAGTCCACTTACCCTGGGTAAACAAAGAACTTTGCTTTGACCAACCAACAGACACAAGCAATAAATACACAAATAGTCTATTTCACTTTCTGTCCCCTAAAAAACCCTAAATTACACCTACATTTTGTGCTGCCCCATACAATACAAGTTAAAAATGCAAAAAAAAAAAAAAAACTTTTCTTTTTTTTAATAGATGACCCTGCTTTAGACCACATACCATCCTAACTCTGAAAGTGTACAAATTGGTTCCATTTGTACACTCAGAGTTACAGCCACATCAGTGGCCCATTTGGTTCCTATTCCTAACAATCCATCATTTATCTCTGGGGACCCCCTGGAACCCACTCAAGGACCCCACTTTGAGAACCACTGGTCTATTTGGACCAGCTGACTTTTTAGAGCCAATTGCTTGAAAGCATCAAACACATCTACAACTTGATATGATTCAAGTTCAAAGCTTGGAAATAGAGAGGGGCCTATATGTCGCACATCACAGTTCCTCCTAAATTATTAGGTGGACGATTTGTGCACAGTTCCTTAAAATAATGTCCCACGCTCTGACATTGGTCAGGATCAAAATATATACTCTAAATTGCCCAATTTGTTACTGTACTTTATTACACGGCTTGGTTGAATGCTTGATTCTGACTGGTCAATTGCTGAATTCAGCAGTGTGTTATTTCTGGATAATGACCGCTCCGCTCTATAACAAATAATCGAAGCCTCAGAGCACCTGTTTAATGATGCGAAGCTTGCGTAGCTAGTTCAGGCAGACAACTCGTGAGTGAACCTACCTGATCAGGTGACTAGTCTCATGCACTCTTTACCTGATCAGAGCGGCTACTTAAACCTCTCTGCCTACCTGCTCATTCCTGGCTTCTCTCCTGCTGTGCGGACGTGCGCCGCTGCTGCTGCTGCTGCTGCTGTCTCCCTGCCTCGCTTGCTGCTAACCTGCTGCTCATGAAGTTTTTGCAAATCCCACCGCCTCCCCAGCATCCACCTGTGTAGGCTCTGTTTCTAGATCCCCCTGTATTGGGGGTCTTATTCATTCCCTGTAATTCTAATAGGCTTATATAACCTAACTAAAATGTTAATGTTACAGGGAATGAATAGGGACAGAGCCCTGACGCCAATCTATGCTTCATATATCTATGCTCAATTATGCTCAATAAATATATATTCTGAATTCACTCTAAGAGCTGTTTCCAACATGTAAACACACACACAATGTCATACAGCTAAAACATTGCTCTCAAAAATGTTTTTGAAAACATTTGAGCGAGAAATAGATGATACAGTACCCGAAAATGGATTCTATTTGATCAACTCACAAGTTTCCTTATTTTCCAACTGCCGCAGCTCGGCAGACGCCGGCCAGCACGACACTTATGGAATACTTTCATTACCGTAAGCAAGGAAATACCTTGTTTTGTTGTGTTTTGAGTCAATTTATTCATTTATGTATTAAGTAGCTGTGTAATAAGCAGGATAATGTATGGCTGAGTGGTCATTGTTGATAGATAAATCACCCTGTCTTTGATCAACAATGACCACTCAGCCATACATGATCCCTTACGTACGTGTACGTTACACAGAACAGCAACTTACAATGACTTTTCTCTGGGAGATATTTCAAGAGATAGAAATATCTAATTTAGTCTGCATTAATTGTTATTGAAAATCAATAAGGCAATGTGAAAGCCCCCCTCAACCCCCATTGTCATTGATTCTACTGTTATATCATTAATATATCCTATTTGTCCATAATCCACCTCATAACTATATTACAAAAAAATCTCCTTTCCTCTTTTCCTTTTTCATCTATCATTTATAGATAAAGCACCAGCGGCTATTATGAACTAAGGTGCAAGGTACCAGAAAGTTGGACTTGAAGGATGGAATGATGAGAGAAGAGAAGAGAAGAGAAGAGAAGAGAAGAGAAGAGAAGAGAAGAGAAGAGAAGAGAAGAGAAGAGAAGAGAAGAGAAGAGAAGAGGTTTTTTTTAAGGAGATACATTTAATTAAAGAGGAACATTAGAGCCAATTCATGGTGGTTATGTCATTACTCAGGGCCAGGGCCAGGCTAAGAAAGGCAGGGAAAGTCCACACCACAGTGTTAGTCTCAAACAGTCATGAATCAAGTCAGGAACCTCTCGTAATCTGCTAACTAGAGAAGCCTGACCTCAATTCAGCCTTAGTCCACAATCGTCAATTCCCACTTTGTTCAATATGCATGGTCTGTACTCTGTATACCCCAAAATGTAAAAAAGATGATACATTTTTCATGATAAGGTGTGTGTATTGGTGGATGATGACTGAAGGAAGCATGGGTAAACCGGTTATTAAACAGTCATATTTTCAGGTCAGATGTAACAGGATTTTAGCCTAGCTGTTCTTTAGTCAGCAACAACAACTAAGAATTTAGGCATTTAGCATAGAATAGAATAGGGTGCCTGCTGGCCTAGATGTCCAGGCGCATGCCACATAATATGCCTATATTATAGGCTCTGGCCTGAAAAGCAAAAACAAAAAAGAATCTAAGCTAATACTACTTGTACTTTGTTATGGAAAATCAACAAGCTTTCAGATATATTATTTTGCAGAATGTTCGCCCTCAGAATAGAGATGCTAGGTTACATATAGTTAAAAAGTGTCAATCCCATCAGACTTTTGTCCTTCACTAAACCTGGTCTTGTAAGTCGTACGGTCGTACCATCTGTGATGATGGCGGTAAAATCCCGATGGACTCACCAAGAAAGTTTTGTGAAAGAAAGGCAATGGAAAGAGTAGCTTGAAGATGCAGATGATTTTCCCACCATCTGTCGCCTGCCTTTTGTAATCAGAACGCACAAAGAGCACTTCTCCCCCTTGTCTGATCTGAATGACAATGGTGCAAGATTTGACAATCTGAATGGCAATTATTTTGCTGTAGTTCTCATAATCATAGCCTATTCTGGGATGAACATATAGCGAATAGAGAATAGCAAATCTACATAGTTGTGACATGAGCGTGTATAAATATTTCCAGTGAATATATTTATTGTAGGGAGAAAACAGGAGAGGCTATATGAAGCCCTGTTGGACTCCAGTCAACCAAGTATATATGGTGTACTCTCTCTGAGTTAAATTAACATATAATTAACGGATATTTCAGTGTAGACCGGGGTCCAAAAGCTAAACAAAGGTATATGAAGCTGAGGATCCTTGACATTTTCTTTTGAGAATCACTGGTCTGGAATCAGTGGTTAAGAAAATGTTTCACGCTTTATCTTTACGCATTATAATATTTCTATGAGGTTCTCTTCAAAGCAAATGCAAACAAACCTATCTTTTCTGTACACCCTCCTTCTGGTGTCTTCAGCCCCACTTTGAACCTCTTCTTTATACCAGAGTCCTATTACCTTTTTTACCTGAGGCTATGAGTGCAGTGTGTGGAGGCTAATTCTGTTTACTAGGCCCCAGTAAACAGATATCCCCTAGTAACTATGGGGACCAGTGAGTGTGTGTGTGTGTGTGTGTGTGTGTGTGTGTGTGTGTGTGTGTGCGTGTGCGTGTGCGTGTGCGTGTGCGTGTGCGCATGCGCGTGCGCGCGCGCGTGTGTGTGTGTGTATGTGTGTGTAGACTAAACAATTTAGAGAAAACAAAGTGCATAAAATTAAAAAGGTCGAGGAAAACAGGAGGTGGAGTGAGTTTTTTTTAGCAGGTAAGTCTAACAAGTATAATAATGGCATTACAATAATTGAATTAAATCGATAAATCAGATTAACGACTTATTATTATGTTTTACAGTATACTTATTGTCGTACAATGGTGCCAAAAAATAGTTTGTGATCCATTATGAGCTTGTAGATTCACAATTTGTCGCCTATAAGGAAAACGATAAAGTAAATAAAATGTAATTCTATTTCCCATCCCATATCAAGAAATCTAAAACATTTTCATAAGAATTTCTGAAATTTTCCAACAGGCAAAAAAATGTAAAGAAATTAAAAATACATTAAAACAAGTAGTGGAAACCACCTAGAAGCTCACAACTTTGATAGGTGAACTTTGAACGTAGTGAACTCTGAACTCACTATTTCTAAAATAGGGCTTCATAATGTATTTTTGTACGTTTGGGCCCCGGGGAGAAACCAAATTAACTTTTGGGTCTCAAGCTCGTCTAACGTAACCCCCCCTCCAGTCTCGTCTGTGGTTTATGTCTGTCCCTGCCATCCTATATGATCATCACCACTGTTGTTGAGGTCAAGACAAACTATGCTTCCCGCTTGGATGCAGAACAGAGGCACAATAAAGACACTCTTCATCTACATTCCATGACTTTGAGCAACATTCCAGAAGCTCCAATAAAAATATATGAGTAACTAGTCTCAGTCTCAAAAGCGAACAAGCTTTTCCTCCCGAGTGGGCTGGACTTTCGCCCTATAGTTTTAGACCGCAACGGAGGGGCACTGTCTCAAGCGAATTTGAGCACTCTGAGAGACCCAAGAGAGTGTCTGACCACTGAGCGAGCTAAAGCGAGCGAGTTGCCGTGTTGGACATTGCGAACGACTGATAGGCACAGAATAGTAAATAATTCTCCCCCCTACAATGAACACAGCGGAGCGCTCCTTACCCCACTGACAGCCCGTCTCACCCAATCACAAGCCGCGGCGCTCCTTCCAGCCAAAAGCTATAGGTTGTGTCCCAAATACACCATCTTGGATAGTTTTCTTGTTCATCAACTACATCATTTTGAGTGTGTGGAGAATTGATGGAAAATAACGTAAAAACATTCAAATACATTCTGTTATTGCTTTAACCATATGGTTATGAACCCTAGCATCCCTAATATCCCTATATAGCCTATAGTGGCCGAAGATATAGGCAAATATCCAATGGCCAATTGGAGCTGGTCTACAAGCTGACAACGTGTCAACGCATGATGTGAGCTAAAATATGCAGACCTTATATTCCCTCTGGTAGACTGACCTGTCCAGGCTGTCCCACAATCCTCAAGAGAGACCTCAATCTGGTCTCATCCTCTGAAACAGTGTCGCCTCTGATGCTGTTTAAATGTGAGTTGACACGTATGTAGCCTATAATGTGGACTGTTTCTCCGCTTCATTTGCCAACGGGCAGTCCTCCTCACACCCCACCATGGTGGGGAAGCTACAGCTTCAAGTTTAGACACATTTCATGCCCCACAATTTGTAAATCTAAAACAAGATTGTATTTCTGGCCTTGTTTGTCTCCCAGAGGGCCTGCCAGGCTGCCTCGCTTTCTCTTCAATCTGAATGTTACACCTCCAGCTCTCACTCTGCAATGTGTGTGTCACTTGAACCCAGATCCAGCACAACTAACATAGAGAACCTCACTAGACAATTGAGTACCACAGACGAAAAACAGTCTAAGTCCAAATTTCATTCTGACCCCTCCACGAAAAGGCCTTGTTGTCCTGAACCCTTATCTATGATTTATACATTATGGATCAATAGTGTGGACTTAGACTGTTTTTTGTCTGTGGCATTCAATTGTAAACACCTGCCAATAAACCCTGGCACTGCTCCTGTGAGTGAGCCACTGCCGCCATCTAGTCCCACAGTAGAGCCCTCACAGTCACACCCCACTACACTACCACATTCATAGCATGGGGTCTCATCATATAAGTATTTAGGGATCTGGCTAGATGAGGATTTCTCTTTTAAAACACAGAAAATCTAACAAAGAAAATCAAACCTAAAATTGGCTTCCTCTATCGAAATAGATTATGCTTCTCTAAAGAGAATAGAAAGAGGATAATCCAAGCAACAATTATGCCAATTTTTTATTATGGAGATATCCTGTATATGCATGCCACTGACAGCATTCTAAAACCCTTGGACGCAATTTATCACAGTGCACTCCGCTTTATTACAGGAGCAGGTTTCAGAACACATCACTGTGCATTATATACCTCAGTAGAATGGTCTTCTCTGGCTCTTAGAAGGAAACAACATGCTACCCTGTTCACGTATAAAGCTTTAATTGGTAAACTACTTCTGTATTTAACAAAACTGCTAGCTCTCAATATATCAGCTTATGGTACTAGATCACAAGATATGCTTTTATTGAAGGTACCAAAAATTACTACTAAATTGGGAGATACTGCCTTCAGGGTGTATGCTCCACATTTATGGAATGGTTGTCAAAACAAATTGAAGTTGAATGTTTTTATTTCGTTTACTACTTTTAAGATACTCTTAACTGACCTCACACTAGAGGAAGGCATATGCACCTGCTTTCTGTAACATTTGGTTACAAGGTTTTGTTTCTGTGTGTATGTGCTTGTGGATTATATTTGTTGTACTGTGTGTCCATGTCATGTATGTAAAATGTAAATGTTTTTATTTGTATACAGGGCGCCATTGAAAAAGAGACCCTGGTCTCAATTGGATTCCCCTGAAATAAAGGTTACAAACAAAACAAACATGGGAGTTTTATAAACAGTGTGTTAGTGTGAGCTTTGAATATAAATGTTAAATGGTAAATGGTGCATTTATATAGCGCCTTTATCCAAGGCGCTTTACATAGATTGTGCATCAATTCACCCATATAAACTGATACATGAGTGCTGAAAATGTGCATACATGGACAGCAGATATTATTAATAATTAATGGAATCAGGCAATTATTTCCTTAGGTTTAGGAGATAGTATCAAAACCTGTTTGATGAAAATGTTCAAGAATATTGCAAATTGTTCAATGTTTTTCTTCAAGCAATATTTGCACAAATCAACCAGATGTTTGTAAAATGTCTGCAAAACCTGCTGTCACTGATACACACTGCCACCTAGTGGTCAAATAAGTATAACAACAATGTAGGGCAGGCTACAGCACTTTCTTGACATAGCCTAATAATTGTTTCAAAACAATTTGAAACGTTTGTCAACAAATATTTGTCTTAATCTATTTCTACAGTATTTAAATTACAAAAAAATAAGTCAATTTAACATAAATTCATAAGTAGGCCTATTGTATATATATAGTAAAAAAACACTGTGTTTGAAATAGACACTCATGCTTTCTAAGTGATTTGGATGAACAAAATGAATATCAACATCCTAATACTGTTCAATAAAGTCTAGATAAGGAGGGGAGGAAACCCCACCTGTTCACAATCGCATTTCCAAGCTGATGTGTTTTTAAAACGTGTTATATGCATTGTTTTATTGGTTTTATTCTTATAATTGTTTTTTTCTATTAAAGTTGTATTTTTTCTTGTTCCCCCCTGGCCCCAACACATGTAAAGCGTCTTTGAGTGTTAAGAAAAGCGCTATATAAATCCCAGATATTATTATTATTATTAGGGGGTGAAATTATGACTCCCCAGTCAAAAAACACCATGTGTTTGAAATAGACACTCATGCTTTCTAAGGTGTGATTTGGGGCGCTAAGGATGAATACTTAATAGTGTCCAATACTTCGATACTGAGGAAAGAAATTATGCCGTCAAAATATGCATCCCAAATAAGCTTCATAATGTGTTATGATAAAGTTCATGATTATTTTTATAGTAATTTAACATTTATAATAATTTATTATAAATGTTTGAGAAAAGTATATTGTCTTATTTTTTTTTATAATGCGTTATAAACATGGAATACATAGCACGTTATGAAGTATTATAATACTTGATATTATAAGTCATTATAATAAAGTTTATAATGTGCTATGATTAAGGTTATAAAGTATTATGATTATTTATGAGCGCTTATAAATTAATTATACATGATTATGAGAAGATTATAATGTCTTATAAGTGTGTTCATAATGCGTTACAAACATGGGATGCATAGCAAGTGTTACCGATATTTGATATTAATTTCCGTTGCCCCGCCCCCTACCTATACAATCCCATTGTAATTTACAGTTATCAACCAACCTATTGTGACCATGCTGTAACTAAAATAAACCACCTGGTGTCCTCATTTATCCATTCAGAGCAGAGGATTGCTGACTGAAGGCCAGCAGCTAAATTATGTAAGTGTGCATACAATCTGAAAGAAGTTACTCTGATTTAGCACTGAACATTATTTGCATTATTATATACTATACCATGTCATTCCATTTCAGTGTAGCGTAAAAGCAAAGCAAAGCAAAGTTCTTTGTTTACCCAGGGTAAGTGGACTAAGCTTGAGATGCTTGTTTACAGCCGCGCCCTGCTCTTAGAACATTTCATGGTTGGGGTTCAATGCCTTGCTCAAGGGCACTTCAGCAGTGGTAATTTTAACGTGCCGGTCCGGGGATTCAAACTGGCGACCTTCCGGTATCAAGACCGCTCCGCAAACCGTTCGGCCACCGCTGCCTACACCGCGTGATCAGTTGCTACTGAGGGTTTGCTTCTCAACTCTACAGACAGATTGGTGCAGTTTAACTTTATTGGCCTTACACAGACACATGCAATTTACACACACTCTGTCTGCGATGTTCTCTATATTCAGTACAGTCACGCTGCGGTGGGTCTGTTGCCTGCTCTTTCTCATCAATTTGACACCTCCAGCCCTCACACTACACTGCAGTGTCCCAGTGTGTCAGCCTTGCCTTAAACCCAGGTCCAGCATGACACCTGACATGAAACCCTGGCATTGCTCCCACCCATCTCAGCAGAGCCCTCGCACTCAGTCACACCTCACTACCACATTCATAGGATACCACATGATTTTATAAATTATATTATATGATTATTGTGGTCATATATTGTGCTTTGAATATAAACTGAAACGGGCATGGTATTTCATTTATTTCAATATTTCCTTAGGTTTAGGAGATAGTTGCAAATTGTTCAACATTTTTCTTTATGAGATAAAAAAGGGAGATCCGGGCACTCAAAGTTTAAAAAGAGGGAACATGTTTCGACCTCACTCGGTCTTCATCAGGGCCTCACTCTGTCTCTCACTCAGACCTGTCAAGACAAAACACAGACATTAAATCACAGTTAGGCCTAAAATGATTCGATTGTATATTACATGAGGAGCTGTCATCATCATCATGAGAGAGAACCGCCACCAAGGTATTTCCTTCATCCTATGTGGACACATCATTTACCTTCCTAGCTAGCCTATAGTATGTTGCAGCGACTTACCCCCAATCCAACCCTTGATGTTAAGTGCCAACTGCCACCTCCCAGTCTCAGGGCGGACACTCTAACCACAAGGTCTTGAGCTTGCATATCTGCAATTTGAAAACTTGTGAAATAAGTACTTTTACATTTGGTACTTTAAGTAGGCCTAGATTTTGATGCTAAGACATTGGTAGTTTTTTAAGTCAATTTTGAAAAGCGCAGGCTTTTACTTGTAACGAGTGTTACTAAGTTGCAGTATTGATACTGAGAAAAATTGAGTCAAATAAATGGTAAATCGTGCATTTATCCAAAGAGCTTTACATGATTGTCCGTATACATTCACCCATTCATACACTGATGGCGGAGGACAAACCATGCAAGGCACCAACCTGCACATCAGGAGCAATTTGGGGTTCAGAGTCTTGCTCAAGGACACTTCGACACTAGCCTGAGCAAACGTGTTAGGTTTCTGGTCCAGAGGGGCGGGTTGCGCATGCCCTGATTGGTTCACCGATCTGTCCGTCAGCCCCGGTCCCTCCTCTCCCCCCTAGTGCAGCACTACGTCACATCATTTGGAGCGACGACCATCCGGAAGGGTTGACTCCCACTTCTAGACCAGAGCGGCCAATGCGTTTCCCCAGGCTTTCGTTTTTTGCGCCGACGAACATTAAAGCCTGGGTAGTGGGTACCGACTACCGAGGCTACTTCAACACTAACTCTGAGGGAGCCCGGAATTGAACTGGGAAGCCTCTCTATCAGTGGCCAGTGGCGTCAATTGGGTATGGCAAGCTATGGCAACTTCCATAACTTGGCTGCAGGGGAAAAAATACAAATTAGTAGAATACAAGTATAACATATGCCAAAAGAAATATGCAAATAACTGCAAAAATGGAGGAAAATAGGCCAAAACATTCAGCGTGTCCGCGCTCTGTGCGCACGGGCACGGCGCATGCACACACGGGAACTTTCCATTTACCTTAGCTTTTGCTGCCGACTACTCTACCCCTGAGCCACTGCCGCCCCCGTACTTTTTCCACCACTGATTCTAATCTACACCTAACTGCAAACATTCTGTCAGCATGTCGAATGCTCTTTGTCAGGTACTTCTCAAAAGTTATACTTCAACAGGATGTGGTCTGTAGTGTTGCAGTTCTGCACAATACATCAGTCTATTATTCTCATATGCACACATATAGTAAGCAACCAGGCCACAAGCAGCCACCCATATTTCTTTGTTAACCTTATACCTATCTAGTGGAAAGTAACCAAGTACATTAACGTAATGTACTTAAGTACAAATTTGAGGATTTTTTTTTTTTTTTACATTACTGGAGTATTTTCAAATTTCTTTCAATTTCTGTTTCTTAGCTAAAAGGGGGAAGTTAACACATAGTTCTAAACAACACATTCTTGTGGTTCTTCTCACCTTGACTTCCCTTTTTTGTTTTGGCTGTGTGTTCTTGATCTACAGTAGTCAGAGTGGTAGATATAGGCTAAGGCAAGTAGGCCTAATAACATTGTTGTTTTATCATAATAACTATATCTCACTCTTCCGCCGTAGTCTGAAAACCCACCTCTTCAGACTTGTTGGAATATCTTTCTGTTGAGATATCCTTTGCTTATATCCTCTTCAATTATATTGTTGTCCAATCATATACATTAATCTTAAAAAGTGCCAATTAGTTATGGCATAGTGTGATAATATAGTTTTACTGAATATTATGAGTATATTATGTTATTGTGTGTCTATGCTTGAACACTTGTCTTCCCAACAGAATACCACATGAAGCAGTTCATTCAATCAAGGCCAACATGATACTCAGACATGATGTACATACTGTGACAATGTATCGTATCCTCTCACAGGGCAAAAAGCCCCATGCTGTCACACCAGGCCAGAAATAGACGCCTCTCAGGAAGTATTGAGAGGAACTCAAGAGTAACACAGATAGACCACATCCTGAAAATGACATTTAGATAAGGCCATCTGTTGTCTGGAGACAAGAGGTTTCTTGCTCCACAACAATTATTTTAAAACTTTAGTTACTAGTTAGGCTACTTCATAGATCTTTATTACAAAACATGCATTATAAACCAATTCATCCCTATATATTTTATCGGCTTTAAAATAGCCAATCTACAAGCTCACAATGCGTCACTCGCGTTTTCTAAGATTTGTTTTTGGCTTTTCTGCCTTTATTAATAGTTACAAGTGAAGATGGACAGGAAAGAGTGAGGGAGACGGGAAGAGACATGCAGCAAAGGTCGTCATGAACGAGACTCGAACACTGTCAGGAGAGCCTATATGTGCCTGGACCGCTATGCCAGTGGGCAGCCCAATGTGTTGATTTTTCAAGTAAAAAAAGTGTGGGCACCCATGCAGTACAGCATGCTTTCAACACTGTACTAGTAGGCTATAGATCATGAAAAGAGGCAGTGAGCTAAAAAGGGGGAAGTTAACACATAGTTCTGTAACTGTTTAAACGACTAATGTGTGAAGAGAGGAAACACATATCAGCGTAACACAGATAGACCACATCCTGAAGATGACATTTAGATAAGTAGGCCACCTGTTGTCTGGAGACATGAGGTTTCTGAGAAACAGTATGCTTGGTCAGGCATCATCATCACAGCACAACCCCCATCATTCTCAACATACCCCGGCTTGTTCAAAATAGTGTGATTGGCACTTAACAATACACAGCAAAAAACACAATAGCAAAGGAAACACAGTAAAGCATAATACAATGTGCCAACACACATGGTTGAAACAATTACCATGTGGTAGGACAAAGCTATAATATAAATAATCAATTTTAAGGTAAGAAGAGAAGAAAAATACATTCAGAAAATACAACATAGGGTTTTAAACCCACAGGGCAGAGCAAGTTGATCATAGTGGTTTCAGTGAAACTAGGGGGAACCATAGTGCAGGGAAAAAAGATGGGTTTTAGTCTAGATTAAAAAACGTCTAGTGAGTTGGCATCTCTAACAGCTTTTGTGGGAGCTAGAGCATTCCAGACACTCCAGTGTGTGTGTGTGTGTGTGTGTGTGTGTGTTGTTGTTAGGGGAGTAACTACTCTATGGGAGTAACCCATGTCCGGCTATGCACTCTCTGCGTGCCCATGATTGGCTGCTTTTGCTGAAATGGTCTAAATGTAAACAGGATATAAGGATTCCGAGAAGAACAAAGAAATTGCAGAGTTCGGACATTTACCAACTGAATGCCACCACAAATGATGCATGTCTTATCGCATACAATATTATGCTATTTTTTTTTTTTTTATTATGTTTTTTAACTTTTTACCGTTTTATTATTGCCATGCTAGATGGGAGAGTGTGGACTCGGAGGGCAGCGATTCAGGAGTCCCGAGTTGGTTAGACGGACCGCTCGCATTTTGCTATCTTCATTCTTCACACAGCAACTTTGCCTAGTGTTATCCTTGCCGGTAATAACGGTAATGATGCACAGCACAGAAGATCACAATGACAGAGGAGCCACTTAGACGTATTAGTAAGTATTTTAATTTAATGTGTTTTTCATGAAGGGCAAATTATGCAGGGCTACATTTTTTCTGTGAAGACATCAGACCCACGACTTTTGAGTTTCCAGCCGAGATGACTTCAAATGTGATGATATGAGTCGACTGAGATAGACCAGTCCTGCACTGTTACATTTAGCCCGTGTTTTCATTTACCCTTTTAATGCTAATAATCTGAATCGTTTGTCCACAGGTTGCACGCACACAACCAGGGTTACTGATGTGGTCCACAGCGAGCTGGTGAGAACCAGGTCTCTGAAGAATCTAACCCTGGTCCAGTGCGTCAGCGAGTACTGGACCAGGGCTATGAAGAATCCTCCTCGTGGACAGCCTGCCAGCAGTGGTGAGGCACACTGCAACATTCCTCTGAGACACAAGAAGTTGCTGCTATGTGGAGTAGGGTTGAAACTACTGATATTTTCTTGGTGATTAGTCTATTGATTATTAGGCCTATGCACATTTTTATTCTAAGATCAACAAATTAATGCAAAAAGATTATTATTCAAATAATGGTCTAAATGTAAGCAGGATTGGTTGGATAGGAGCAAATAGGAAGGGGAATGAGAACCAAACAGGATAAAGGATGCAGAGAAGAACAAAGACATTGCAGAGTTCGGACATTTACCAACTGAATGCCACCATGATGCCTGCCTGTCTTATCGCATACAAGGCTAATGTTTGGTTTTAACTTTTAACCGTTTTATTATTGCCATGCTAGATGGGAGAGTGTGGAGGGCAGCGATTCAGGAGTCCCGAGTTGGTTACATGGACCGCTCGCATTTTGCTATCTTCACTCTTCACACAGCAACTTTGCCTAGTGTTATCCTTGCCGGTAATAACGGTAATGATGCACAGCACAGAAGATCACAATGACAGAGGAGCCACTTAGACGTATTAGTAAGTATTTTAATTTAATGTGTTTTTCATGAAGGGCAAATTATGCAGGGCTACATTTTTTCTGTGAAGACATCAGACCCACGAATTTTGAGTTTCCAGCCGAGATGACTTCAAATGTGATGATATGAGTCGACTGAGATAGACCAGTCCTGCACTGTTACATTTAGCCCGTGTTTTCATTTACCCTTTTAATGCTAATAATCTGAATCGTTTGTCCACAGGTTGCACGCACACAACCAGGGTTACTGATGTGGTCCACAGCGAGCTGGTGAGAACCAGGTCTCTGAAGAATCTAACCCTGGTCCAGTGCGTCAGCGAGTACTGGACCAGGGCTATGAAGAATCCTCCTCGTGGACAGCCTGCCAGCAGTGGTGAGGCACACTGCAACATTCCTCTGAGACACAAGAAGTTGCTGCTATGTGGAGTAGGGTTGAAACTACTGATATTTTCTTGGTGATTAGTCTATTGATTATTAGGCCTATGCACATTTTTATTCTAAGATCAACAAATTAATGCAAAAAGATTATTATTCAAATAATGGTCTAAATGTAAGCAGGATTGGTTGGATAGGAGCAAATAGGAAGGGGAATGAGAACCAAACAGGATAAAGGATGCAGAGAAGAACAAAGACATTGCAGAGTTCGGACATTTACCAACTGGATGCCACCATGATGCCTGCCTGTCTTATCGCATACAAGGCTAATGTTTGGTTTTAACTTTTAACCGTTTTATTATTGCCATGCTAGATGGGAGAGTGTGGACTGGACACTGGTCTTTGCCTGTTATCCTTGCCGGTAACGGTAATCATGCACAGCACAGAAGATCACAATGACAGAGGAGCCACTTAGACTTATTAGTAAGTATTTTTAATTTAATTTATTTTTCATGAAGGGCAAATTATGCAGGGCTACATGTTTTTCTGTGAAGAAATTCAGTAGTCTACCTAACTGCCTTTGAGTTTCCAGCCGAGATGACTTCAAATGTGATGATATGACACTCTGAGATAAACCAGTCCTGCACTGTTACATTTAGCCCGTGTTTTCATTTACCCTTTTAATGGTAATAATCTAAATCGTTTGTCCACAGGTTGCACGCACACAACCAGGGTTACTGATGTGGTCTACAGCGAGCTGGTGAGAACCAGATCTCTGAAGAATCTAACCCTGGTCCAGTGCGTCAGCGAGTACTCGACCAGGGCTATGAAGAATCCTCCTCGTGGACAGCCTGCCAGCAGTGGTGAGGCACTTTTTTATTCTAAGATCAACAAATGAATGCAAAAAGATTATTATTCAAATATCGACTAAATCAGTTTGATGTAAAACGTAAAACCTATTGCTAGTATGTTTTGTTAACTATTAGTAGTAGCCTATGTTTGGTTGCGAACTCTATTTTCTAAACAAAAGGTCTTCTCTCTACATGAACTAGCCTACTATGGTAATCAGAACAAATTGTCATGGGACATCTGTTTTCCAGGAATGTTTGCATAGAATGTTTATGATCTGTGTCTGCCCTCACTTGCCCCACAGTAGGGCTCTGGGCTACCAAGTGATACAAATGTTAAAGCCCATACAGTACATGGCCGGCCAGACTCTTCACAGCTCTGCCTATTCTCTGCCTGACAGGCTGAGGAGAGTCTTTGCCTTTCTCAAGCGGACTGGGCGTGCGGAGCTGTGAAAGGTCTGTCCATGCAAGACTAATGTGACCCAGTCCGGAGTTAGGGAGTAAAGGTCATGAAATGTGAGGGTCTCTACAAAACAATAGTGTCCTGTATAATAGCCGTATAATAGCCATTACTGAGGCGTACCTAAGCACAGCTTTACACCTCCTGATTAGCTACACCTGATCTACGGGGCACTGCTACATGGATTTGTCTGTAGCAGTGCCCTGTAGGCCAGGTGTAGCTATAGTCAGTGCTGAGGTCTAAAGCTGCACTTAAGGTACACCTCAGTAATGGCTGCTCCTAGGGCACCCTTCCGTGGATTTGTCTATAGGTGGAGTTTGGGTTGCTAAATGGCCATAGTTAAACCGATTTAAACCTCTGCCCAGTGTTGTATACTTTTGTTTTGTTACCAACCCATGCAGGCCTGTTTTAATGATTCCTGACTGAGTCCAGTCTAATTTGTTCTCAGAACCTGACCAATGAAGTTTCGTATTATCACATATACTTTGAAACGTCAATAAAAAAGATACAAATACTACTGTCTGCAGTTTCCAGTTTTTGTTATATATCTTCTATCATAGGGTAGGAAAACCAGGGCCCGGCCTGGGCCATGGCTAAGTGGTCCAGGCAACTTGGCTGGCAATCCAGTCTGGCAGTGTGCCGTGGGTTCGACTCCCGATCCCGACGGCCTTTACTGCATGTCTTCCCCCCCCATCTCTCTCCCCATTTCATGTCAGCCTACTGTCTGTCCCTCCATAAAAAAATTAAATAAATGTGAAAGCCACAAAAAAACACTTTGGAAAACCAGGGTCCCATGCATGACTCCTTTATTTAACCACACTTTGAGAATGTATTGTTAAATGGTTCATCGCACAATATTGTCACACAATATCAGCTGATCTACAAGCTCTCAATGCATTGTATCGTAACCAGTGTGCTCAGATGATGCTCATAGATGATCACCATTATGAAAAAAATACAATACCTGGTAACTTCACATATAATTGAGAGCAAAAGATAAGGAAATGTTTTTACTGGTGACATAGGCCTATACTTGTGTGTCAGTTATTTTTCTTTGTGGGAAACCTAACAATCATGGGTTTATATCAGACAGACAAAACCATATACTAGCCTATGGCTGTACATGATGATCATGAACATCATGATCACTAGAGTCCCAGACAATGACAACCACCATGGCTTTTACATCTTCTGTTAATCCACGCATTGAAATAAGTCGGTAATTTCTGGGGCAAAAGACTGGGGCAATACTTTTATATGAATTGGAGGCACCCTCTGTAGCCATATTCAAAACCTGTTTGTTCTTACTGCCTTGCCTGTTTTACTACTACTTTATTGTTGTTTTATGCTCTTTGCTAATGTTTTTTATTGTCTTAAGGCCACTGTGTTTTTGCTTGCTTCATTGTTACTTTACGTTTTTTTTTGAAAGGTGCTATATAAATAAAGTTTATTATTATTGTTATTATTATAACTAACTATTTGGGAGAGGTTTTGTGCACATCAAATAATGAAGAGTTTCAGCCCAAATGTAAGTACTCAGCGCCATCTGCTGGCAAATATGCTACAAACATCATGTCCATTTCTTATATTTTGTTGTAGACCGGCGGCGGCCCATGCTTCATTTAATTTGTCAATAGTTCATTTCCAAGGTTAATGAAATTACAAATTCACGATGCATTTAATTCTTGACCTACCAAACACACGAGATGCACCAAACAGATTTCTTTAAGGATTCAGTGCAACATTTTGTGCAGAATCTGCAGATCATGCTTTAAATCTGGCATTTGGCACAATTTCCCTCATGTCGCTACTGTGAAACCTACATGAAGAGAGACCGTTAGCTGTTGTGATTTAGGTTGACCATCTGAATGGTCTCTAGTCTCCATCTAAACGAAGGGGTGGTGGGTGAGGATCGGCTGAGTTGCAGACACAGAGAACATGTCAACACCAGGCCATGTAAATCATACATTTCTGAAGTTTATTACAGACACAGAGAAATATATATATAAGAACAGTGGATCTATGACGTCCCTACAGATTATGGAAACAAAGATAAGAACAGAATGAGCAGGAACAAGCATGCATCTCATAACATTTCGCATACAGTCAATACTGATACAGTAGTGGACAGTCATGGTTATCAATAATATGCAGATAAGTATTTCCCCAAAGTAGCTCTTTCAGCTGGTTGATTGCATCAGCACATGCAGAAGTGGTGGAAAATGTACTCTGTAGACTCTCTCTAATAATGGAAGAAATACTCTGTTACAAGTAAAAGTCCGGAATTCACTTGTGTAAAAGTACAAAAGTAAAGTAGTACCAAAAGTAAAGTAAAAGTACTTGCAGAATTTCAACAACCCAAAAGCACCAATACACTTGATAGCATTTTATGTAGACATAGCACTCCACTCTATAGTGTATGCATTGTTTCATTATATAGATATTCCACTGTAAGGTTCTTAATTTATGTATGAGTCTTGATGACTATTTTTTATGTAATGGATGTATTACCATGTTTCTGTTCTTGCTTACTGTAAATCGCTCTGGATTAAGAGCATCTGCTAAATGCCTAAATTGTAAACTGTGAGTTGTAATGGCATAGGCCCAGTGGTGTAATGCGAGTGTATGATAGGCTAGGGTGTATTGATGCAAGTCCAGGGGTGCTTCCAAATACTTTTTTTTTTACATACTAATACTATATTTTAGATTTTTCATCAAATACAAGACACAACACAACAATATACAAGATATCAAATGACAGAAAAGCAAGCCCAACAAAACACAAAGACGCAAGCACGCACGCACGCACGCACGCACAAGACAAGACAAGACAAGACAAGACAAGACAAGACAAGACATGGGTGGGATAGATGACCATCAGAAACAGGGTAAGTCAGAGACAGAGAGTCCAATTGTGAAAGATGCACAGTTGCACAGTGCCTCAGAATACTTATAATACCAGTATTTGGAATTTATCAATGTCACTTCAATTTAACCACTTAGACCCTCTACACTTAGTAGTTTAACTGAAACTGAAGCAATGGTGTAATTGTGCCCAAATCTGAAGTTAGGTGGTCAAATGAACTGAAACTGAAGCAATTCAGTAAAGGTCAACGCTTCCTCATGGGGTCATTTTAGGGCCTAGGACCTCCAGTAAAGGGTAAAATACTCTTCTTGGTTGTGGGAACAACATATCCAACGATGAGGACCCCAGGCCCAAAGATGTCCCCCTGGCAACTGTTTCAACTTTGGGTCAGCCTACATGTAAAAGTGCCCAAAGTTGAAGGGCAGAGCTTCAACTTCAGCTACCCAGTACCCAAGTTTGAAGCCCTTCAACTTTGGGCAGATCTACAAGCTCGTAGTGCGGCACTGAGTGCCACGCTACGAGCTTGTAGATCTGCTATTTTTCAGTGGGGTACATTGAATCACTGGTCCTGGGTCAATCCAAGGGCCTACCACTCCACTCTCTTGATATGTTGTTCCCCAACTCTTGGAGAGTATTTAGGCCTTTTACTGGAGGTCCCAGCCCTAAAATGACCCCAGGAGGAAGTGTTGACCTTTACTGAATTGCTTCAGTTTGAGTTCATTTGAGCACCTAAATTCAGATTTGGGCACCGTAGCATGTGGTTTTTAAGTGGTGGGCCTCGGGTCATCCTAGGGGCTAGATTCTAGCGTAGGCCTTCTATGTAGGCCTTTCCCTGGACCTTCTAGCCGCTAGAAGGTCCAGGGAAAGGCCTACATACTCTCCAAGAGTTGGGAAAGAACATATCAAGAGAGTGGAGTGGTAGGCCCTTGGATTGACCAGTGGATGCAATGTACCCCACTTTGAGGTGTCACGTCTATTTTTGGTGAATGTCCCGCCCCAGAATAGGAATGCTGGGGTTTAAGTGGTTAAACGCCAAGTATAAAAGTTGTTTTCAGTCTGTCCTTGTGAGTGACATATTGTATCTTTGGGGAAAAGATTTACATATTTACATAACGTTAATATGACAAGAGGTGCTGTAAAGTAACAATGTAATTCAGCGGTGCCGTGGATGAAGAATATATATTTACAGGGGTGAACTGAGCCAAAAATGTTTGAGAACCAGTGCTGCACTAGGCTATAATGTGATGTTCAATGCTCATTATTGCGACTGTAGGTCGCAGATTACTATGAAAACCTGCAAAACCTGTCAGTCCGTCCGTCCGTCGATTCGTCACGCCACCATATATGGCCATCAGTCCATCACGCCTCGTGACACGCTCCATAAATTGCCGTCTCCATATATGAAGATCACGACACTGACCTCAACAAACCTTGGATAGCCATCCTATATTACAATTGAAAACATGTGCCCAAAAGCACGCACAGGAACAAAAGGCACCAGCTACTACGTCACTGACACGCTGCAACACGCTGCAACACACACTGCAACAACACACTAACACGACACAGCCTTACCCTCCGCGTCGATCCACGGCTATCTCCTCATGTCGCGCCGCACGGCCACAATCGACACCAGCCGCGTAAAAATTGTCATCGCACTGCCACTAAAGCCGGCTCCCGTCCACACTCGCAAACAATATCAATATCAATAATAAACACAAACACGCCACAAGCACCGACACCCCCGCCTAATTTGTTGCCACGTCTATGAAAACAAGCACAAAAAAAATGCCATTCAACACGCTACTTACACACACTACCACTCGCTTACAATACGCGGACCTGGCAACACTACATTCCCTCTCCCATTGGCTCACAGCCCACCACGTGACCCACACAGGGAGGGAGACGATTGCGTGATGCTTCTATGTACAGGATTCTATAGGTCACCACTTTTGGTGTGACACACACACGGCTTCTGTTTACTAGAAGAAGAAGAACTACACAGCGCACACTCTGATTCTAACTTGGACACTTACCATAATGCTAACACGACCGCGTCGACACCTGGCGTGGTACAAGCGGGACAAACCCAGGCGCATATATGGATACCAACAACAACACTACACGCACACGCGCGCGCTGCAACAACAAACAGCTACGTACAGTGTGTGTGTGCGTGCGTGCGTGCGTGCGCGGGGGGGGGGAATTTGGATCGCCTCGCGATGCCGCGACAATGGCACTACACTACACAGGGCTCGCCAGTGCCACTACGTACTCGCATTTGCGACTTACAATATCACCGTGCGAATTGTAACATTCACTTTGTAGCACCGCTGCGACTACACAATCCAAACTACTTTAGAGCTACACCTTGCGCCGTTTACATCCACAACAATGTGTCACTCTCTCGGTTCTGCACCGCTGCTGGACAAGTATAGCACGGTCGAAGGCAGCGCACCTACTCCCCCCCCCCCCCCCCCCCACACACACACACACACACACACACACACCAGAGAGGGAGGAGAGAGAAGAGAGCGACAGAGAGACAGAGCACACACGTCTTCACGTAGGAACACAGATAGACAAAGACAGCGCTTTCCTGTCCTTACCTTTTCTCTCACATTGTTTTCTTAGCTTTGTGACTGACCAATGAGAAGCAGATTGTATTGTCTGCAAAGCAACTATGTGTCTGTCACAAATAAAAGTTCTGTCCTGCAAGCCCATGTCATGTCAACACAGACAAGGCAGCTGTGCGCGCGGTGACTCCTGCAAATTACACTGACCCAATATTATTTTGTACAACCTAGCAAAGCATAACATATGATGGTTTGGAGAATAGGCTGGTCTCTCTTCTTACAAGACATACGCCATTGCATACAGGTTCTCAACCTTTTTAATTTCAAGGACCCCCATAACTCTGACAGTAAAACCAAATGGACCCATAAGAGTCCCATTTGATTCCATTTGTACAGTATCAGAGTTAAAAGTTATAAAACAGTCCATTTGGTTCCATTTGCACACTCTCAGAGTTACACACCTGTAGGGTCCACTTGGTTCCATTTGTACACTCTCAGAGTTACAGACCTATAATGGGTCCATTTGGAACCCCCTCAAGGAACCATGAGGGTCCCTGGATCACACCTTTGAGAGCCACTGCTTTCAAAAAATACATAACTAATATAGAGCATATTTGATCAATTTAATGTTAGGCTACAGATTATTTTGACATCTGAATTTAACAGAACCGCCCACGCACGACACATGCACATGCACGACGTGCACGCGCATGTCCACATCCACATGCACGCGCGCATGTGTCCTCTTTTTGCTCATTCAGAATATGGTATGCCTACACACTTAAAATAATGCAAACACGCAAATTGCGCAAACGACTGCATCGACACCTGGCGTGGAACAAACGGGACCAACCGAGGCGCATATATGGATAAGAACAACAACACTACACGCGCGCGCGCGCACGCGCTGCAACACAAAACAGCTGCATAAAACGCGTGTCACTGTGGACTTCTGTATCTGTGGACTTCTGTATCGCAACGCGGGGCAACGCAACTCTGGGATGAGCGGGCCGAAGGCCCGCGAAATTCTAGTACAGTACATGGAGAAGACTGGATCATCACCTAGATCTGCATATGGAGCCAGACAGCAACTCTACATCTGACCTCAATGGGCTGACCTTAATGAGTCTGACCTCAATTCGATGTCTCCCTTTTGACTGATACCTGTCCATTCAAACTCTAGACGGGCCTGCCCCAAAGTTAGTGCAGCTGTGCCCGGCAGCCGGAGAAAACTTGAGTTCTCAACAGGCCCAAAAATTAAAGCCCGGACCTACCTGGGCCCTCATCAAACCCTGTACACTCAAAACACTGCCCCAGTTGCCACTCTTAGATCTCCATATGGAGCTGACCTGTTCTGATATTCCATATGTTGATCTGACCTCATTAAACCCTGTACACTCGAAACACACTCCATATATGGCCAGTACAGAATTCATTCCATATGATCTGACGGTCAGATGGGCCCCACATGGGGGGTCAGATTCTGACCCCCCATGCCAAAGCGCCATGACCGCCATCGCTCACCCAGCAGTCTGCCGTCACCCAGGCGGATGCGTGCACGACCGCTTCTCGCCCTCAGGGCGTGTTACTGGTTATTTCTAATGTAAATAAGCATGCTGCACTGGTCAAAACAAACTCCAACACCTCCGAATTGAGGGGTTATAAAGGCCAGGGATATTGTTTTTAAACTTTTGTTTCCTTTAGGTGAAAAGTAAACTTGACTTCGCTTCTTCCTTTAATAAACAAATTTGCGTTCAAAGTAAATATATATTAGGCCTACTCTACTGTATAAATCACTGTATACAAGTGATAACTGATTAAGTTCAAACTATGCATGCAGTAAGCCACTTGCACTTCAGTTCAGTTACATTGCCTGTTTGTTTCTATGAAACTGGCCACACCTTTTTAATTCACCATCACAAAGGAATTTTGTGATTGGTGAAAGTTTTCTATGCTGTTGCACTTCTGACACACACGCACTCCCCCACCCACGCACGCACGCACGCACGCACACACACACACACACACACACACACACACACACAGTCACACACACACACACACACACACAATTCTGTCCATTTGTTTCGTTTTCATTCATTGTATTGATTTATTTTTAATTCAACCATCTAGGCTACCTACAGTAGAGGGCAGCATAGGACTGTTGTTGACTTAAGTTTCCCTCTGGATCTCAACCGAGTTCAATGTGGATGTACTTCAAATGTACCCTGCTGTACACGAAGTGAGTCCACATGTCTGTGTATTTGTATTGTCTACTCTACAGCTACACATCTCGTAAAGGCCGACTTGGCGAAATATCGGTATCGCTAAGGCTATATTATAACTCAGAAGAAACTACTGTATACCGTTGCCAATCGGTATGCTAAGTTGACAGAGAAAGAACTTCCAGTCTAAAAAAGAATAGGCTACCCTTCGAGTTTCAGCCAGGGTAGCAACACCCAGAAATCGTTATTATGTTAATAAGAGACTCTGGCTGTAGTAGGACTCTTGCAAGTTGCATTGAAACTAAGCCCCGCCCACACGTCTCCGCCAGCTCACCTGCTCAGGTAAAAACAACGTCAAAAGTGAATGAGGCTACTTGAACGTCACACAGAACTGAACCTGCCTGCATCGAGCTGGACGGGTCGGATTTTTACTCTTTCAACTAGAAAGTCCGGTTCAGACTGAGTCAAAATGTCAGAGGAATGTGACAGGTGAGTTGCTACAACTTGGTCCAACTGTTTGTCTGTATGGGAAAAAAAATGAAGAAACCTGTTTCAGGTGTGTTGACTACACACATGTGAGATGCTTTTGGAATGCAGTTTTGATCTGGTCTGGATTGACTAGCTGTACAGTAGTTGTTGGACATCCTGCAGTGCGTAGGTTATTGCTACTGCAGTCTGCAGCCAGTCAAAGAAAGCAGTGGTTGAGGAAGCTTGTAGCCTACTGAGATATCATATTTTACAAAAAAGTAGCAATATCACAATGTAGAAATACTCTTATTTAAACAAGTACCTGTAGGCCTTTGTTCTAAACGTTACGTTTTGATGAATTGAACAATGTGGACCCTATTGGAAACAAGTGTAATGCTTAATTGGATCGTCCACTCACAGTTAACAGCCTTTGTATTGAGTTTGTGCTTGAAATGTACTGTAATTCTGCAAACTGTTCAATCAATCAATCAAACTTGATTGTCATCAAAATATACTTAAGGTACTATTTTCAAACAGCATAGGGGGCTAATATATGGCTAAAGTTTTTATAATATAATAATTTAAAGTAATTAGTAACTAAGTTTTCAAATAATTGTATTGGAGTAAAGTGCAATACTGCCTCTGAGATGTAGGCCTATAGTGGAGTGGAAGTAATTGGAAATACTGTCTAAAGTATACCCTACCTAAAAAATAAATAAATAACAGAAACTGGATTTTAAACTCCTCTAGACTTCAGTCAGTTGGACCTGAGTTGGCTCTGCTGCTTTTCACTCTCGCCAAAACTAGCTGATCTACAAGCTCACAAGGAGTTGCATTGCTATGCATTGTGAGTGTTATCTAAAAATGTTCTCTCCAGAATATGGATGCTGGGGTTCAAGTGTTTGAGATTGGTGAATGCATGGGTGGTGAAATTAGCCAGTGGTTTTCAAACCATTTCATATGAAGGGTCCCCCAGTGAGGACCGGGACCCCCCTATTTGAAAAGATGTGCCAGGGACACCCATAGGAGAAGATTTGTGAAAACCTTTTCAATATATAACTGATCAATATACAGTAGTATGGGTCAGTTTGCCCCGTGTATACGATTATACAGCTTTTTAACGTCCACCAATCTACAGTAGTATTGTAGATTTGGTCATATTGGGATTACATTGAAGGCTGTGTGACACTGCTGAAATGGTGTGAAACTCAGGAGAAACCCTTTCTCTGTTGAGTAATGATGAAGTAGCTCTTTATGCTTTCTCCTACTTCCCTTCTGCCGTGACAATGACACATGAGAAAAGCCATTGTCTGTTTTGTTTTTTTGCACAGAAGTCTTTATTTGAGGCTGTTTTTTCCACCCTCTCCCGGCTGGTCACAAATGTTAACTAATATTTTCATTGAATCGGTGCAGTTTGTTTTCCTCACTCAGTCACATTCCTGAAGTCAGACAGCTGAGCAGGTTGAATGGACCTGTTCTACAGGAACATCTGCATTTACAAGCACTCTCTGCCCAGCCACACTCTGCCATGTGCCGTGTCTGAGCACTGAAACTGAGAGAAGGCAATATATCACGTTGATATCACAATATTAGACCACTGGGGTTCATTTTGATATCATAAAGAGTATATCGTGATGAGGTTTAACTTTCAAGTTTGTGGTTTATTGTTGTTACATCTTAATAACTAATAATAATTATTATTATTATTAATAATAATAACTAGAACTGCACTCTGTCGAGTGCCTACGTTTGCGCGTTGCACAAAAGTAGGCCATAAATGCCCTACTAGTGCGCAAGCAGAGCGCGCAAGTACTGTCGACCGCTACGAACTCTCAAATCTCAGCCTCTCTGTAAAACATTGTTAAATACCAGCACGACCACAGTACTTGCGCGCTCTGCTTGAACATGATTGTAATATAAAATAAGGGGTTCACGATTATGAAATTATGACCGATTATTTGCAGGGTCAGAATCTGCCGATACCGATTCTGACCGATTCCGATATTATACAGAGGACCACAATGGAAACAAGCATAGGCCCGTCTAGGGGCTTGGCCCAAAGCCTGTTAATAAAGTATGAAATTAATTAATAAATAGCCTATACTTTTTTCCAAGTGTCTGTACTGAATGAGATGAGTACACAAATTAAATGTAGAAAAATGTAAAGTTTATTTTTACTTAAGATTTTACATCATATTTGATTTGGCTTTTGTTCTAGACTAGAGGTACTAAACACTTTTTATTCATATTGAACTCATTGATGATTTTTTATATTTTTCATTTTGCTGGTGAAAACCGATGAAATAATCTGTATTATTTTGAGACCATTCCGATACCGATATGGCATTTTTATGGCTGATATGGCCAATAACGATTATGCTACCGATTAATCGTGCAACCCTACTAATAATAAAAAACATATATTATACAATATACAATACAAAAGTTGGTGTTTCACACGCTGTTAATAAAAGTGTATAGTTACAAGTATTGCATTTTCATCATTGCATTTTCATCACATTTCTACGTTCTACCCATGTCTGTCTGTCTGTCTGTCTGGTGGCCACAGTAAGAGGGGCCTGGTGTTGGTCCATGCAGCAGAGCAGTCGTACGTGGCCTCGGGTCCCGGGTACGAGGAGGATGAGGAGTCCTGGAGGCTGTATCTGGAGGAGAACCCTCTGGCGGCAGCCTCTAAGGCCATGCTCAGCCTCAACGGAGACGACGGGTCCAACCCACAGTACTTCTACGACTACTACAACAACAAGGTATGGTGGAAGAAGTACTCGGATGTTTTACTTAAAGTACTGGAGCAACGCCGCAATGTAGAAACACTCATCAATCAACATACAGTATATACTTATAAAATGTTTGAAAATAGCAGATCTACAATCCCACAAGCTTGTGACCTTGTAGATCAGCTATAGCCTACCAGTCTACCATGTATAAAATAGGGCAAAAGTGGTTAATGTGTGTTTTATAATATAATTAATAATTTATATCTGCCAAGTAACTAGTAATAACTAAAGTTTTCAAAGAATTGCAGTGGAGTAAAAGTACAATATTTGCCTCTGAGATGTAGTGGAGGAGAGGTAGAAGCATTGGAAATTGGAAATACTCCAGTAAAGTAAAAAGTGACTCAAAATTTCTCTTAAGTACAGTACTTGAGTAAATGTACTTTGTTACTTTACCTTTCATACTGGTAACCTTTCATACAGGGCTGGATTTCCCTGAGCGATCCATGGCTCTGCCTTTGATACTAAATCATTTATAATAAATTGAAAAAATAAAAAAAAACATCCAAGCAATAACCAATGATTTCACAGAAATTACAGAATAAACCAAAAATACAGAAAAAACTAGTTGACACTGACTCAAAACTCAACTCAAAATGCTCTGGATGAGCACATTAATGGCGTCAGGGATTAAATTCAGGAGGTCCTCGTCATCATAGCCTCTGTGCTCCACACAAAGAATAGCAGAATGTCCACCTCAAAGAAAGGTTAAATATCCCTGCCAATTATGAGCCCCCTGTGGAGAGTATTGCTTTCAAGCCAAGTAGTGTATGAACACCATACAACTAGATCGGTGCCCGGCTGTAGAGCACCGAGTCGGTAATGATGGAAATTGGGAGACCATGCCCCACCCGGCTATGCAATACTCGTACCCGTGTCAGAGTACCCGTTCCACCAATCTGTCTGTGTCCCTTTTATGCCCATATATGGAGATTTCCGTATATTCCAACCAACCGGTGGAATATACCGGTTGGTTCCCAATGGGAACCGTTTCAGTTATTTTTGGTTCTTAGTCCATGAGCCAGAGCTCCAAAATTGGAACGTTAATTATGAATTGAGTGGGAAAAACCATACCTATATTAGATTGTTATCACCATGACACTTCCCCAATTGATTACTTACACAAAGACAATGATTTATTGTATTACAAATTTTACATTTTTAAATATGCAAATGAGGCATTAGGGTAGGAAAATTTGCAAAATAATCGAAAATATGACAAAGCTACTACTGTGGAAGAGTTATCATGTATTCATTTACTACAATTTAATATAGGTCTAGTTTTTCCTACCAATTTCGGAGCTCTGGCTCATGGACTAAGAACCAAAAAGAACTGGACCGGTTCCCATTGGGAACCAACCGGTGGAAAGGGGGTCTCTGTGTCCCTTTATATGGAGTTCTGTGTCAGGCATGCCCAAATATGGAGTGTTGTGATGTCAGAACAGGCCAGCTCCATATATGGAGCCCGGGCAGAGGCCTTTTGTGGTGGTTCTGGACAACCGTGGGTCCGACGGACTCAACACCGGGCACTGCACTCCCTGTGGGGGTGTGGAACGCGTGTGTCGAATCTGTCGAAGTCGTTGGGGCGAACGGTTCTCGTGTTACGTGCATTACAGACGTACAGACGTACGTGGTGCATTTATAGATGGATATTATATCCATCATTTAACTCTGATAGTGTACAAATGTAACAAAATGTACCCATGTACCCATGTCTGTCCTAAATAAATACATGATTTAATAATGGATTAGTTCGACTAACTCTAGATGAGATAAACCGTCTCTTTTCTGTTCAGGTTTCTCGGGACAAGAAGGCTGGAGGACACATCAAGACAGAACCTGTGGATGTTGATCCCAACAAAAGGTAAAAGTCTCTCTGATTTTTCTTTCCATGATTCTACTGTTTCTGTAGAAATAATGGGTCATGTACTCTGCCACGAGTAAAATTCAAATGGAAACACATTTTGAATATTGTTTTGATTCCATTAATCCAACTCACTCTGTAATTGGAGGTTTATCTCTTACATCTAATGACCTGTCTGTCTTAGTAGTCAGGCTTATTCAAACTTTGTCGTACGACAGCATCTAATGACTAATTTGTTAAGTAGTCAATCTATAAGCTTATAGATATTTTTGGTCTGCGATGCTGATGTACACAGAACATAAATTAGGCATTTATCTGTCTGTCTAGCATCCGTATTCATTAAACATGTCAGTAAACGCGTGTTAACAACCGTCCGTCGGCCTCTGTCTTTCCACAGTAACTACCTGCTTCCTGGTTACTCAGAATCCCTGCTGACCATCACTCCTCTGAGAAACGTCCCTCTGCACACGGTGACTGTTCAGGGCGGCGACAAGAGAGCGCAGGAATGTCCCTCTTACACGCAGTCCCTCGTGTCCTTGTCCGCCTACTCCGCCAGCAGTCTGGAGGGTCCCCTGCACCCCTCCTCCTCCTCCTACACAGTGCTGGAGGACCCTGCCGCCGGGCCCTCCCACCACAGCAGCTCCCTGTCTGAGGGCCCACGGTATATACGGGCCGAAGGCCACCGCGACCCCTACAGCCCCGGGACCAAGGCCCTGACGCCCGACTCCACATACACAGAGACGTACAAGGACACACCCGGCCAGGTGTGTTTAGCACAGTGATTCTCAGCCATTTTTGAGTGGTGTAAACCACTCCTACAACTGGCTTTGTTAGTTTACGTGTCTGTCTGTCTGTCTGTTCGTACCAAAAAATGAGCATGGTTGCTATGGTCACCCAGTTCACACGGGTGTGATTTAATTACGTCAGACATTACGTCAGACCACAGCTGATCAGTCTATATAAGACCTTACACCACTCAGTTCACACGGGTGTGATTTTTTTCCATTACAAGGACCCCCAGTTTCATATGTATTAGGCCACGGACCCCCACTTGAAACATTATTGTTTTGAGCCCCTCCTATGTCCAGCTTTGAGGGTGCACGTAAACACAAACATTGTCCTAACACAAACATTACGTAAACAACAAGACAAAAGTGAGGACGCAAATTGTGATTGGCCGGAATGAGATGATGTATGATGATAAGAGCGCCACTCCTTCACACGGGTGTGATTATTTTATTTTATTTGTGGGACCCAATCACGCTGTACAATCATCAGTGTTTATTTAACTCCAGTTAAATAAACACCAAAAAGTGTCCATTTGGACTCGACATTGAAAAACAACCGTTTAGCATAAGAAGAGACATTTTAGGAGTTTTGGTTTCAGACACAATTTAAAGGCAAATGGGTTTCTCTTACCGTATATTAGAAGAGTCCTTGGGTTATACTGTCTTCCACATGCATTATGAGCTTGTAGATTACATACTTTTGCTACTTTTGAGTTTGTACATTAATTAATTTACAAAACAAAGTTGAAATATGGAGATACAAGGTTTCTGCCCGACAGCGACGATCAGAATCAGATGTAACAACAAGTCCTTTGTCTCACCCAGATCCTGTCCCTGTCCGAGGACAACATCCAGCTCCGTCTGTCCTCCATCACCCCTGAGGCCTACATGTCCTCACCCAGCTCTGGAAGCAGGTAACAACACTCAAGTTAAAGTCATACTCTGTAACCTCTTCTCTAAACACTTAAGGCTCATACATAGTCTGGATTTTCGGTGGTGGGGTGACCACCGAACTACAACATGACGTCACGAGCCGCGGTGAAGAGCAAACCACCGCCACCGCTCCAGCCCTTCTCTCTGTTTTTACTCACCACCGCTCAACGTTATTTCAGCTCCGGTGGTCAGCTCACCACCGGAGCGGTGGTCACCTCACCACCGAAAATCCAGACTATGAATAGGCCTTTACAGTTGGGTGCCACCGATATTGTCCCTTATCATTTGACCCATTTAGGCCTGACCTAAAAATTTAAAAAAATCCTTCTAAATCTTCCAGTTTTCTAAAATAAATATTTTCACGATTTTTCAAAAATAGCAGACCTACAAGCTCGTAGCGCGCCACTCGGTGGCGCGCTATGAGCTTGTAGATCTGCTATTTTTCAATAGCTAAATTATAACATAATGTTTAAAACACCAAAAGGGGTTTTGCGCAGATCACGCAAACCTCAGCAAAAAGAAAAGGACAATATCGATGGCCTCCAACTGTAGTTGAGAGTGTCTGTCCGACACCATGTTTTGAACGGGACAGCCCTAGTACAGTAGTTCTCAAACTGTTTTGTCTCAGGTCACCCCTGTAAATATCTTTTCATTCCCCCCAAAAAAACAAAAATCGCAGGTCTACAAGCTCACAACACAACGCATCAGAACGCTAATTGTAGATGTGCAATTTTTGCATAGAGGGTTAGTTAAACGTAAGTGGTTAAACCAGGGGGTTTCAAGTGATTGTGAACCAGGGACCACCACCCTGACTAAGAATCAACCTGGGGACCACTGTTGTGTTGGGATGGCATATGGGCTAAGAATCAACCTGGGGACCACTGTTGTGTTGGGATGGCATATGGGCTAAGAATCAACCTGGGGACCACTGTTGTGTTGGGATGGCATATGGGCTAAGAATCAACCTGGGGACCACTGTTGTGTTTGGATGGCATATGGGCTAAGAATCTACCTGGGGACCGCTGTTGTGTTGGGATGGCATATGGGCTAAGAATCAACCTGGGGACCACTGTTGTGTTGGGATGGCATATGGGCTAAGAATCAACCTGGGGACCACTGTTGTGTTGGGATGGCATATGGGCTAAGAATCAACCTGGGGACCACTGCTGTGTTGGGATGGCATATGGGCTAAGAATCAACCTGGGGACCACTGTTGTGTTGGGATGGCATATGGGCTAAGAATCAACCTGGGGACCACTGTTGTGTTGGGATGGCATATGGGCTAAGAATCAACCTGGGGACCACTGTTGTGTTGGGATGGCATATGGGCTAAGAATCAACCTGGGGACCACTGCTGTGTTGGGATGGCATATGGGCTAAGAATCAACCTGGGGACCACTGTTGTGTTGGGATGGCATATGGGCTAAGAATCAACCTGGGGACCACTGCTGTGTTGGGATGGCATATGGGCTAAGAATCAACCTGGGGACCACTGTTGTGTTGGGATGGCATATGGGCTAAGACTTGCTATGCAATGCATCCCATGTCTATACATACCAATGTTTCTCAACCAATGGCCTACGGACTTCTAGTGGTCCATGCCATAGTAGACCTGCAGCTGCAGGTTGTCCATGGGAAAATGTTCCTTTAAGATATAAATAAATAAATCAAATGTATTTAAAATATGTTTAAATAATACAGTATCTCAAAAGTCCATCAAATGTAAGAAAATATTTGAATTGATAGCTAATAAAAAGATTTAAATTAAGTCATGACTGTTAAGGGCTTGATTTCATTCATTGCACGATACTACGTGCAACAAATTATATCAAGCCCAGGCATTATTTAACTGAAATATATGACCAGAGCCAAAATATATTTTTAACTGATACAGCTGATCCAGTGCTGAATGCTGATAGAGCAGAGCTCAGCAGAGGCACGATAATGATGATTATAATTATGGGCACATTTCCTAATAATGATGACTCAAATCAGGCATGCTGGTACACTGTCACTTACCCTTCTTGAGATTCTGACTCCCATTTCTGTGGAATTCAGTCTTCCCAATATCTGACAACATTTACACACTTGCACGGAACAGTGCACAAAAGTTTAGTGCACTGTTCCGTGGAAGAAAATACAAAATCTTCACTTTGCTACATTACTAAATGCATGGTGAGGGACCACATGCAATACCTTCATGGACCACCAGTGGTCCACAGAGCACCTGTTGAAAACCCCTGGGTTAAACTGAAGTCATATCATATTGATAAATTGATAAATATTAACATCTCTCTCTCTCTCTCTCTCTCTCTCTCTCAGTCATCAGTTTGAATACATCGTCGAGGCTCCTCAGTCTCTGAAACCAAAAGGTTCAAGTTCCATGAGTTACCTGAACAAAGGACAGTTCTATCCCATCACCCTCCGAAGCCTGAACAGCGAGACACACCATCCCTACACAGTGCGGGTACGTTGTGTGCGTGTGTGTGTGTGTGTGTGTGTGTGTGTGTGTGTGTGGTGTGTGGTGTGTGTGTGTGTGTGTGTGTGTGTGTGTGTGTGTGTGTGTGTGTGTAAATGGTGCAGTTTCCGGAAAAGTTACGATGGTGGCCACCTGACAGCCAACAGTATTATATGAATAAACAACTGCATGTCAGCTTATTGTTAGTATCAACCAAAAACGTGGCATGAGTCAATTGCCGTTATAATGCGTTAGACCTTCCTGGGAGATAGATGCTGAGGTGGAGCGCCACGCCTACCATCAGCTCCCAGTACTTACCCAAGCCACGCTAGTCATTCGCTGAGTTTGGCAGTGCCCAGGATCGAGCCGAGTCAGCCGACTGTGCTACTCGTACCCGGAAACAAACAACAGCTTCACATTTATTCTGTTTTGGGAGTTATGTGTGTATTTCTTATTGTGTGTGTGTGTGTATGTATGTGTCACAGAGTGAGGTGATGCTGGTGTTTGGGGAAGAGAAGTTCACAGAGGAGCAGCTAAAACACTGGAGGTTCTGGCAAAGCAGACAGCACACCGCCAAACAACGCTGTTTGGATATAGGTGAGGACGCACTCACACTCACACATTCCATTTATACTCATCACGCCATGACGTCTCTTGGCGGCAAGCGACAATATGTTACACTACTGGAGTCCAGATTGTGCTTCATCATCATTAGTTTGTCGTGATAATGTTTGATATGAGTGCTGCACGATTGTTGCTCAGATGTGAATCTCGATTTTCCTTTACAAGAATTGAGAAAACGATTCTCACACGATTCTCATTTTCTCCATGAAAATATTTATTGTCTTTAGTCTGTAGTTACTAGTTACTGAACATTACTCCATGTGGCACATATAGCCAACTACTGTGGCTTTAAACAGACATCATCAAAGTGCAGATTCTGAGTCCGATTGAATCGAACTGGTCCCGAATATGACTGCCTGGTCCCTCCTGGCCATGATTCACATTGGCCATTTAGTACGGATGGCTTTCATATTGCAGCGATCCGTATCCAAGTACACTTCAATCGGTCCCAAAACTACCTCCCCATGCGGTCCCCGGGAACGGTTGTGTGATCCGCTCGCGGGAACGGTACGCAGCATTCACAGTACCACAACATCTGCTAAGTGGTCCCGAGTGCGCACCCGGGACCATAGTGTGAATCTGCCCTTAAAGTCTCTCTCTCACACATAAGAGTGACTAAAATGAATTGGACAGCCAACTAGTGCTGCACGATTCTGGCTCAAATTTAGAATTGAGATCACATAGGTGTCTCGTAATCTTTTTTTGATTAATCTTGAAGCACTAATTGATTGTTGTTGTGTTTCTGTCACAGCCGACTACAAGGAGAGTTTCAGCACCATATTCAACATCAAGGAGATCGCCTACAACGCTGTGTCTTTTACCTGGGACTCTAGGAACGAAGCACGGGTATGTCTGCCTGTCTGCCTGTCTGCCTGCCTGTCTGTCTGTCTGTTTGTCTGTCTGTCATTCCACTGACTGGTCCATCAGATACTCAAGTAAAGTACAGATACGTCAAAAATGTACATAAGTACTGTACTTAAGTAAATGTACTGAGTTACTTTCCACCACTGCTTCCCAGCAAAAATGAGGAACAGTAATTTTACTAGTATTTTGCAGGTTAGAGCAGGAGCTGTAGTTACACAACATGTCCAGCTGGGGGGGGGGCATACACAATGGAGACTGGATAATTTGACAATAAGAGTTTAACAAAGGTGAAGGAGATGGGATGAGTTTGTCAAGATTATGATTTGTGTTTTGAGAAGATGATGAAGTGTTGTGTCCTCTCGGTGTGAAATTGTTAAATTAAACTGAGAAGTGAGAACTGTACACTGTAGTGTGGTGGTAAAGATATACAGTGTATACAGTATATATTAAAAATTCCATCCATTTGTACATTCTCAGAGTTACACACCCAAAAGAGTCCTGTTGGGCCCCGGACCAGATGTTGAGAAACACTGGCATAGACCAGTGGTTCCCAAACGTTTTCATGCCAAGGAGCCCCAAATTGACACTAATTAGCCGGCGGACCCCCATTTGAAGAGATAATGCCAGGGAGTCAGGGACCCCGGCTCTAGCAGTGATTCTCAACCCGTTTAATTTCAAGGACCCCTAGTTTGACCTGCATTAGTCTACGGACCCCCCATTTAATGGTATTTCTATCTCTGAGACCCCAATTTATATTGTAAAATCAATGTTAATTTAACTCTGTGTGTACAAATGGAACCAACTAACGTGTCCATTTGGTACACTATCTGAGTTACAGATCCATACGGGTCCATTTGGTTCCTAACTATCATTTAGCTGGGGGCCCCCTGGAACTCTCTCAAGGACCCCTGGGGGTCCCCGGACCCCACTTTGGGAACCCATGGCATAGACCAGTGGTTCCCCACCTTTTCAGGTGGGGAACCACTGGGCCCCCACAGACCCCAAAATATATCCCCAAAAATAATCTGATTTGAGTTGAGGCATTACATTTAGTTTGACTCGGTTCCACAGATTAATATTGCGAAAATATTTTCAAAATGTTTACGTCTTTCTTATTAGTATTTGACAATATGGCCAATGTTTGACCAGTTTTTATAGTAATGTTCGTTGATTACCTTTTTTTCCCCATTTAATGCCTTTTTTTCTTTCATTCTTTAGCTATTAAAAAGGTCTTAAAAGTCCTAAAAATGTTACATTACTGTCATCTGGGGAGTCCCGACCCACATGTTGAGAACCCCTGGCATAGACGGCTTTACTACTCTAGTAATATAATACTAGTAAACACAAGTGTGTGTGTGTGTGTGTGTGTGTGTGTGTGTGTGTGTGTGTGTGTGTGTGTGTGTGTGTGTGTGTGTGTGTGTGTGTGTGTGTGTGTGTGTGTGTGTGATGAGAGGTAGGATGCTCTCCTCTCATCCTCTCAGCGCAATCACCATGGCAACATGCCCAACATTCCAAAGTTACCTAGCAACAGTCGGAGCGCAAGCGTGGGGCTAACATGGCCGCCGCGGAAAAAGTTGATTGGCTGAAAGTGTGTGTGTGTGTGTCTGTGTGTGAGAGAGAGAGAGAGATGTTTTATAACACTGCATTTGGTGTCCTCATGTTACCTTTCATAACTGGTCACTATCATTGCCTTTCCTTTCCTATTAAGGGGAATTTTATCTGCAGATCAATATCTATTCACCACTTTATGAGCTTATGATGAATTTGTCTGCTGCAGTCTTTTGTAGGCTACTTAATTCTGAAATATGTGTTTATGTCAGTGAGGGTACCAAGTTGTCTCTTTGTCTGTTTATCGATCTATCCTTCTTAATATATGTCCATATATACAGTCTCTGACTGTCTGTCTGAGTATGTCTGTCCGTCTATATATAGATCTTTCTTAATATCTGTCAATATGTCTGTCTGTCTGTCTATATCTGTCAATATGTCTGTCTGTCTATCTATATCTGTCAATGTCTGTCTGTCTATATCTGTCAATATGTCTGTCTGTCTATATCTGTCAATATGTCTGTCTGTCTGTCTGTCTGTCTATATCTGTCAATATGTCTGTCTGTCTGTCTATATCTGTCAATATGTCTGTCTGTCTATATCTGTCAATATGTCCGTCTGTCTATCTTAATATATGTCTGTCTGTATATTCTATGTCTGTTTATATCTCCGTCTATCTATATACAGTATGTCTTATCTGTCTGTCTATATATCTGTCTATATGTCTACCTGTGTCTCTCTCTCTCTCTTTCTCTCTCTGTCTGCCTCACTCTGTCCTTGTTTCACCTTTCTCTCCATCCTCTCTGCAGTTCTTTGTGTCTGAACTGTCTGAGAACAGACTGTCCTCCCTCGCTCTGCCTCCCCACTCTACTTTCTAATACACTGTCTACACATTTTTCTCTCAACTCAATGAACTATCTCTCTCTCTTTGTTTGTTTGCGTCTCTCTCTCTCTCTGTCTCTCTCTCCTTGCAGGTTTTTGTGTCTGTCCACTGTCTGAGCACGGACTTCTCGCCCCAGAAGGGGGTCCGGGGTCTGCCCCTCGTCCTGCAGATTGACAGCTACGTGGGTGGGGCCGGCGGGGAGAGGCGGGTCCACCGCGCGGCCAGCCAGGTGAAGGTGTTCTGCGACAAGGGAGCCGAGAGGAAGATCCGAGACGAGGAGAGGAAGCAGAACCGCCGCCGCCTCAAAGGCCCCCTGGACGCCTCCAACACAGGTCAGCGCTCTCGCCGTAACTGTTGCATCGTGGGAGCAGACGAAACGGAAATATCTATGACACCAGGCAGTGTTGATTTCGGCGACTAAAACTATGAGGAAAATGTTGGTCGACTACCTTTCTTCAAAAACAATTCTATTGTAAATTCCGTCAACAAATTAAAACTAGACTAAAATGTTAGGGAGGGACTACTAGTGGAAAAGAGATCCAGTAGAACTAAAAGACAAGTAATTTTTATGTTTGGTTGCACTGTCGACTAAAATCTTATGATATTTAGTCGACTAAAACTAGACAAAAACATTTCAAATGACTGAAACTAAATAGAATTGTATTCAAAAAAAGACTATGACTGCAATTAGAGCAACATTTTCCATCAAAATCAACACTGCATGACATATAGCTTTGAAGGGATGGTATTGGTGGTGTACGTTTCTTTGTTTCATCGTTTCCAATTGCGTGGAGCCTTCACTAGTGTCATCGATCGATAACACCTTTAAAGGAAGAGGCCAGAGTAAAGATGTAATTTTCTGGTTACTCAAGAGCTGGAGAGACGGGTACACCCCCGTTACTGAACAAGCACTCTGTATAGCCACCATTACTATTGCAATATAGAGAATATTGTAATATATAACACTTATAGGTGTATATATATGTATCAAAATGTACTAAAGTACAACAATACATGGCAATTTGAGGTACTCAAATTTCACAAGAAAACGAGAAAAAGAAACTGAGGCAAAATCTATGAAAAATGTGGGAAATATTAAAAAAATCACACCTGTGTGAAGTGAGGTGCTCTCTTATCATCATACATCATTTGTTTACACAAACCCTCAAAGCTGGACATAGGAGGGGCTAGCGCCCCTCCAAAAATATTCCTTAAAAAGTATAAAGTAGCTGGGAACTTCTCCTTTGTTCCACCCATTCCTGGGACATGTGACAATGGTCCCATTTTTTTACCCTTTATCATATAAACCAGGTGAAATTAACCAAAACACCTGCCTTTTAGGAAAAAAACAGGGGTGTGGGCAGGAAAACAAACCTCCCTTCTATGATGTCACCTTGAATCCTGTAGATATCCAAGGACCCACCCGCCTCAGACATCAGCAACATTATTTATTTACATAATTGTCTGGGTGAAAAACACACAGGTTTAGTGTTCTAGGGTTAGCAAAGAAACATCACCTAACACCCTGTTTTAAGGACTGTGTAACGGTGGAGTATGTGAAGCCCAAATCACAAGACGTGACGGTGACACTTAGCTCAGTCATTATGTCCACACTGAACTCAGTTCCAGGACAAGAGGGTTGTCCTTCGCACTACAGCGAACAAAAAGAGAAATAGACTTGACTTTAACGTCAAAGACAAAAGAAAACAGCCAAGAAAGAGTTCCGGCAGTGGACAAAACTCACCGAAAAGAGAGGTTGTGGCGTTCTTGAAAATGGAGCAGAAAACAATGTTTTTCTAATTCCCGCTCGCATCACGCGGCCCGGAAATGGTCGATATACAAGCTCAAAGCACGAGCTTGTACGACGGCTATTTCCGGCCGCGCTACGCCGCCGTACGAGCGAGTGATAAATCTGGCTCGACGAGGAGGAAGATGATGTGTCTGCGGTGTGTCTCTCCTGTCCATTACGGGATATAAAGGCTGAGCGCTCACTAGGACAATGCTGCTCTGTGTGTTTGTGTGACTGTGTGTGTGTGTGTGTGTGTGTGTGTGTGTGTGTGACTGTGTGTGTGACTGTGTGTGTGTATGTTTTTCAGCAG
>NC_136798.1:32761682-32784182 GCF_951216825.1 Electrona antarctica
TTTCACAAAGTTGGGGTCATTTCATCATCTACTCGGGCTCATGTGAACACCCCAAACTGTTTTTAAGTTGCTTGATTCAGTATTTAGATATTTGATATTCATTTTAGCTGCCACGCCCCCTTCCTATACAAACCCATTGTAACTTCAAACTCCATGATGGATTCATCCAAAACACCCATCCTTGGTTCTGGTGACTGATATTGACACTCCTAATATGTGAGGACTCGAGGAGACCGTGTTTTTTCAATTGGTCTACTTTTTTCATTTATCTTTTATATTTTGGGGGGATTTTTTATGGATCCTTATTCTTTTCATTTTCCCCAAAAAATATTATAAAAATCACACCCGTGTGAACTGAGTGGTGTAAGGTCTTGTATAGACTGATCAGCTGTGGTCTGACGTAATGTCTGACGTAATGAAATCACACCCGTGTGAACTGGGTGACCATAGCAACCATGCTCATTTTTTGGTACGAACAGACAGACAGACACGTAAACTAACAAAGCCAGTTGTAGGAGTGGTTTACACCACTCAAAAATAAATCGGTCATGCTAAAAAAAAACATAAGAATATGAGGGCTTATAAATCCACATAGGGAAAGGTTAGCTTGGGATAACCGTTTTGAAACAAATGACAGCAGCATTTCAATGTTTTGCGTTCACTTGGTATAAAATCTTTGGGACAAATGGTAGCAATGTTTGTTCTCACCCCCTATCTGTCTCGGTGGTCCCTCTCTCTTCTAATTTTTGTTCTCTCTTGCTCCCTCTTGTCTGTCTCTCACTTTATCTCTCGCTCCCTCTCTCTCATACTCCCCCCCCCCCCCCCCCCCGCCCCGCCTCACTCTCTCTGAGTATCTGTTTCCTCCTGAGCAGATCAACAGCGCTTTCCAAGAAAACCAAACGTTCGCAAAACCAATAAGCAATTGAGAATCAATCAAGTCTTCTATTGTACTGTATATTGTTTGTCTGTCTGTGTGCTTTCTGGTTTTTCTGTCTGTCTGTCTGTCTGTCTGTCTGTCTGTCTGTCTGTCTGTCTGTCTGTCTGTCTGTCTGTCTGTCTGTCTGTCTGTCTGTCTGTCTGCCTTTCTTGACTGATTTGTGGTTTTTATCACAAGATGTACAAAGAAATTAGTAGACTACTAACTTCACCCATCTGTCTGTCTCTCTGTCCAGTCCTGCTGTATGTGCGCAAGGAGAAGGACGAGGTGTTTGATGCTCTGATGTTGAGGTCACCGACTCTGTGTGGACTGCTGGATGCTGTGAGTCTTCTTTTTTTTTGCTATTTTCCGCGGAAGATATTTGGTGTAGATCGAAAACTGGTACAGAGCCCTTGGGAATCCAGTCAACTCAGTCATTGGATCTCATACATTTTCATGTCAAGGAAGGACCCCCGAATGAATTTGTATTTGTCCGTGGACCTCCATCTGAAAATATTTGATGCCAGGGACAATGCATGTTAAAATGTTTCGGAAATGTTCAAAATAGCTGAGCTTGTTCCGATGTACGGTGATTTGGTGATCTATATTAACTCATTTAGCCGGGGACCCCCTGGAAACGAAGAACCCCCTGGGGGTCCCCGAGTCCCACTTTGAGAACCACTGAACTAAGCATAGGGTTTAAGTGGTCGTGTTATTAGTCTGACAAATAGGTCACCGGCCAACTATAGTATCAAGCTCTGCTAGCAAAGTAAGTACTAAGCAGGCTAAGTAAGCTCTGTTATGCAGGGTAAAAATAACTTCAACTGCTCCCGTCTATATGCCACCCCATGACCCCGTGACCCCATGGCACAGGAAGTGAGGGCTGTTTCCTGTTTGTGTCTGACAGGAAGTGGTCATTCATTAGCGCGGGAGGCAGTTCCAAAGTAGGTCCCGAGGGCCGTATCGGTGCCCCACAAATTGTTCCAGAAGAGAGAAAATTTGGTCTGGTTGAGGAATGTCATTCTAGTTGACAATGGGTTTTTAAAATATCTTGTTTATGACAATTTTGTATTAATAGCCAAGTGCTTTGTTGTTCAATTTGTGCAGCAGTCTTGCTATAACACTGATATGTCTCTGTAGGTATCGGAAAAATTCGAGCTGCCATCACAGAGAATCGGGAAAGTCTACAGGAGGTGTAAGAACGGGTAAGAATATACTGTTATTAACCACTTCTGACTATATTCTATATTCTTTATTGACTGGAGTCAGTTATACTACTAGGTCCCCTTCTTTTTCCCCTCTACACAAAATCTCTTTGGTGTAACTAGATGTTCGGCCCCGGAATAGGGACATTACTTTGTGTGGTTATAAGTTAAAACACAAAGATAATGGCATGTTTCCTGTTTAATAATGTTTAATCAGCTAGGAAGAAGCCACTGTCCTAGCTATCCTGGGAACCTGTTCTCATTTCAGCTACAGTCAAAACCCATTGGTCATATTTCAAGCAAAAATAAACGAAACAAGGAGAAATACCCATAAATCTATGAGTTCCCAACCTGACCGTTGTTGAGAAAAATGCATTTATCTCGGTTTCTTTTCCCAGATTGCGTTTTTGGTCCAAACAAGCTTTATTCAATAACTAAAGAACCTATTATCGTGGTTACAATATGTATTCCGGGTAAAATAAAAGACGACCGTCTATCTATTTTACGTCCGAGCATAGACATGGTAACGCCCCGCCTGCCTCTGATTGGCCTACCGACACTGCCCATCTTGCATGTCCTTCGAGATGCAAGGCCCAAAAATGAAAGCCTGGATTTACGCATGGGCTGCACTGGCCTAAACGTGGGAGTCAACCCTTCCGCGTAGGCGTCGCTTCAACTGATGTGACGTCAGGGCTCTGAGCGGTGTGCACCCCTCAAAATAACACCGTGAGGAAATCATTACCAGTGAAACTTCAAACGAGGCTATGCAAGGAAAATGAGGAGAATGGCTGAACGTCTACGAAAAAAAACAACGTGTGCCGACTCTGTGGAAATAACTTTGACAGTCCCTTAGAAAACAGTGGTTTCTGCTTCTTGTCGACACAATAACAGTGCTGCACTGGGGGGGGGGAGGAGAGACCGGGGCTGACGGACAGATCGGTGAACCAATCAGGGTGTGCGCAAATCTGAGCCGCGGCCCTCCCATCTAGGCCAGAAATGTCTAGCGTTAGCTCAGGCTATCCAGCATGTATCTTCCACCTCGGAGGAACCTCTGGTAAGGCCGGCAGTGTCGGTAGGCCAATCAGAGGCAGGCGGGGCGTTACCATGTCTATGCTCGGGCGCAGAAAAGATACACGCCGCCACAACACACAGCGTTTTATTTTACATCCGGTTCACGTCTCGGGTCCCGCTGGGCCTTCAAAATAAGGGTCTTGACTAGAAAACACTGGTGGTTTTGGAAGAAGAAATAAATGAATGAATTAATACCCGGCAGTGCATGTGTTAATCAACACCACATGCAGCTTGCTGCAGCCTGTGACTCCTATATGAAAGTTAATGTTGTGTGTTCTGCCTGCTGAGAAGGAACAGCCTTATGGAAGTGATATGTTATTTATAATTCCTCATTCTATAAACAAATGGAATTTATGAAAGCGAGTACTTTGGCATTTAAAAAAGACCGATTCTACATTCTGCGCTCAGGCTACTATTGCGCATGCAGCGCGCCCTGCGAGCCTTACGGCCAAGCTACACCAGGCTTTTCTCGCGCGTTTCTCGTGCGTTTTCTCCCGTGCACGCGTTTAATTTAGGTCCAGTCCTATTTTAAAAAACGCACGCGCGGGCCGCGCGTTTAGGGTAAACGCGCGAGAAAAGCCTGGTGTAGCTTGGCCGTTAGACATATTAACCAGATGAACCCTACAGTGTCTCTGTTCTGGCATAATAGGCAAACATTTGGCAAATTTATATTTGGTGTAGAGGGGAAATAAGTAGAGGACAAAGTAGCCTACTCATCAATGAGTATTTAGGGTGGTTAACAAAGTCAATGATCACTCGAAGTTAATATTCGTTAATTTTAACTGTCAGCATTTCAAAGCCAATGTTGTAGGTTAAATAAAGAACAAAACATGGATGTCATGCATGTTTTGTTCTTTATGTGCAAAAGGCAAATCAAATCAATAGTTTTATGAACGGAGTGGGCCTAACGATGCTCTTGCATTACCGGTATAATAAGCCTACGTTAAAAACATAAGAAAGTACACTTTCCCAGGAAATGGGATTTCTTTTTGATGGGCATTCCCATGAATAGCCATTATTATCATTATTAAGCCCTTCTGTGTGATTAAGACCCCTCTGCTTTGCGCAGGGCTCTAATCACCATGGCTGGGTTCATTTTGTCCATAATGGTTGGCTCACAGGCTCACTGTTCATTACCCCTTGCTTAATATAATGTCATCTTATCTTATATTATGTTATAAAACGGGTTTGTCAAATCACACAATGTGTGATTGGTTGATGGGTATGGTATAATAACCATATATACCATGAGTACAGTGTCTTTGTACAGTTCCTTTGTGTAGTTCCTTTCTGTAGCAGAAATATCACATGGCTTGACTGGAAGCGATCTCAATTTCATCTACCTACTGTATATGGTCCACCAAATACGGATAAAAGACATGGGCGCAGGGGAAAGGTGGCCGATGTATGTCGTTATCGCCTCCTACATGATGGCGAGGGTGTCTGTTCAGGAACTAGGTGGCATAGCGCGTTCCTCTGCACGCATTATGCCCTCCCGGTGAAACTCCTCACTTGTCAGGTGAAAAGTAGCGGCCGGTGCCGCATGGTGTGTGTGTGGAGGGGAAAAAGTGGGAATGGGCTCTATGCACACAGAATAACCTATTCTACTTCAGGGCCCGCTTCCCTGTATACTTCCTTCACAGGTGTTACCGATGATACTAATTAAGGCTCTGTTTAGTATGCAGTGGTTCTCAAACTTTTTTATTTCAAGGACCCCCATAACTCTGAGAGTGTACAAAATACAAATGGAACCAAATGGACCCGTAAGGGTCTCAGAGTTACATTTGGAACCCACTCAAGGACACTTAGAGACCCACTGGTGTAGCAGAGTGTTTCCACGTTCCAGTAAGCCAACATGCACAATAGCAGCACCCTGACGTTAATATCATCGGTAACACCTGTGAAGGAAGTAGGGAAGTGGTCCAAGTTCTTTCCAAAATGGCGTGTATATGCATATAGCCCATTGCCAGTGAGCTTGTACATCTACTAGCCGGGTGGAAATCTAAAAGGAGATTGATACGGAGTGCTGTCCCGGTTTTAATGTAGCTGCATACGTTCTATTCGCAGGATGTTGGTGAACATGGACGACAACATGATCAGACATTACTCCAACGAGGACACCTTCCTCATCAGCATGGAGGAGATGAGCGCGGGGGGTCAGGTACTCCTCACCCTCACTGAGATCTGACCTCCTCAACCCCACACTGAACTGAACATTTATACAGCAAGGCAAGCAGGTCAGTGTCTTCTCTGGAGGACACTTTGACAGACACACCGGTCAATATCCTCTCAGGCCTTCCTACGCCCGTCTGTCTCTCCTATACACGCCGTCTCCCACTCTCAGCAGCTGTCCCGGCTACTACTGTCTGTCTGTCTCTCCTACGCTGTCTCCATCTCAACTGTCCTATAGTGCCTGTCTCAGCACCCATGTGTGTGCTGTTGGTTCAACTTGTAATAATTACTCCATTACATTACGTCAGTGGTTCTCAAGGTGGGGTCCCCAAAGTTGGGAGAGAAAAAAATGTTAATGCTGCAGCGTGGCAATCATTTTAAACCCTTTATCCATATTTTATAGGCTATTCAAAAATAGCAGATCCACAATCTTTTCTGGGCGTGGGGGGGGGGGGGGGGGGGACAAAACCATTTCCAATGGGGATCAATTTGGGGGTCCTTGACGGGGAAAAGGTTGAGAACCACTGCCGCACATACATGTTGACACTAGAATCAGGATTGTGCACATCTAGATTCTAGAGGATTTTTTTCTACTATGAATGGGTGACCCTGAACCTTCCATAAGCTTTTTTTCTCCCTTTTATAAACTGACCAACCCGAACGCACGTCTTAAAATAAAGTTAAAAATAGCCGGTGTACAAGCATTGTCAGCTTGTAGATCTGGTATGTTCGCTATTTTAGAAAATACAAGTTCTACGTTCCCAGACCTCAGGGTTTGGTACTGCCTCCTGAGCTAGGGCCCAAATTAGGTTCTGAAAACCTTATCTGGAAACAAATCCAGAACCTGATTAAATATGTTAGCACGGCACGGCAGGGTTCGTGGTTGTGTAAAAGAGGCATGGAATGGCTGCCACAGGATGAGACTGTAGCTCTTCTGTTGGTCCTCCAGACGTCTGTTGAGATCTGCCCCTCCAGATAAACCGCTTCTTATCTGTCCCAGCGGGGGTCTCTGTGTGTCCACCGTGTCCCCCTCAGTTGTGCCAACAATCTGTCTCAATAAAGACAGACGGAGGCGTGGAGCGGCTCCTCCGCCTGCATAACCACTTGAACCCTATAGCGTCTCTCTCTTCTGGGGTGTGCGTTCAGCCAGAAATAGCTGATGTACGAGCTGGCAACGTGTCGCAACACTGTGAGCTTGTAGATTGGCTCATTCCAGCGAAGTTATTTAGTGTAAGAACGGCGCTTCCCAGACTTTTCTGGATCAGGGCCCGCTCGAATTCTCAAAAGTATTCGCGGCCCACCCATCTGACCACGTATAGCGTCGGTAGCCAAATCAATGCATTCTCAGAGCATTTGAGTTTTTGTTTGAATGATCAACACAATCCCTGATTATCCCTGATAAACACATGGCTTGGATCAACAGAACCAGCATAGTACACTTTAAGCTCCTATTCATCAATGATATGTTAATCATAACGCATTGTTTTGAGGTTTTAAAGAATAAATCCCATTTTTAATCCCATCCTTAAAATCGTGGTGTTTTGCCAATGATTTCGGGGTCCTGCTTGTGGTTGCCTGGCGGCCCCGCCAGCGGTCGCCGGCCCACAGTTTGGGAGTTGCGGGTGTAGAACGAAGACAGGAGGGCGGGCCTATAGCGTAGAGCCCATGGGAATCTGGTCAAATTAACTCTAGGGTTTAAGTGGTTCAATAGAACAAACAGTTGCTGGTAGCAGCAGCAGCAGCAGCTATGGATCAAGATTATGGAGCCAAGACGCTGCCATCGCAGACTCCCAAGAGTCATAACTCTGCTCTGTCTATCTCCAAAGCTGACCTCGGGTCAGGCGAGGGGGCCCCTGAAAGAGGAACACATGTTGACCTTTAGGGGCCCTACTACAGCAGGCTTAGTCACCTGTTGACACAACTGTACAGTAACTGACAGACTCTGACCAACTGATATCCACTGGGTTGGTCTGTCTGTCTGTCCCCCTGCAGCGAGACAGACAATGACTAACATAAAAGTAGTGAATAGATTCAGGGTCAACAAATGGTGTAAAGACAATGCTTTTTTTTCCTTTTTTTTTCCTTTATAAATTAATTTTGTTTTTTATTTGCTAATTGTTTGTGAATTTAAAACATTTGTTATGTTTTTCTGAACATGGTAAAATATTCCGTGTTCATTTCACGCTAAAGAGAGTACATTCAGTGTAGAACCAAGTGTGGACCCACAAGTCACCCTTGGTACACTCCTCAGGAGTGAAATGACCACTAAGGACTTTACTGCGCTACGTCTACCTCGTTCTGTACAAAACGACACATTTCAGTATTATTTTTACACGCCACCAACTTTGACTTTCGCACTAAAGCACATTTTGTGCTTGATATGAAGCGAATAATGACGGTTAATGACTTAATGCCACATGTGGTATAAACTTATCACGTGAGGTTAGGTGTTTATGAACTATTGGGAGTTTTATGGTCGCCTTTTTAGAAAATGTGTCTGGAATGTGTTGGCAGTGAACTTTTCTTATCGCTGATAACGCTTAATCAAGTAACGTAAAGTTAAGAGATGATAAAAGACAGACGGGACACAGTCGAGTCAAATAAGATATTCCACAGTTGAAGATAACAAGTGTTTGTATAGCAAAGATATGGTTTCATTCTTTTATTGTGTTTGATTGACTGGTTCAAATGTATTTTTGAGATCGATTTTAATATATATTTCTGAGAACGTTGATGTTTTTTATGTGATCATGTGACATTAATATAAAATAAATGCTGCGTTTACAAATATCTTCACAAAGTGCATTGCATTCATTCACACCGGTACATATGTTCACACAGTCACCGGAGGCAACCATCAGTGTTCATTTCGTAGACGAAAAAATGTTCGTCGACATTTTTTCACTGACAAAAACTAAATGAAGACTAAGCTAAGCTATGAAGTTTCATGCTGGTCGGTCTAACCTAACAGATCTAAAACATGGTAATAGGCGGAGACAATGAGCCGTCTGTGTGCACTTGGGGGTCAAATGTCCACACAAGCATAGTAGAATTTAAGAAGTAGACAAATGGACAAATTGTACGATATTTAAAAAAAAAAGATTTTAGGCTAGTTAGTTTTACAAATACAGTGTTTGATTGATTGATTGAAAATGTTATTAACAGTTTGCAGAATTACAGTACATTTCAAGCACAAACTCAATACAAAGGCTGTTAACTGTGAGTGGACGACCCAATTAAGCATTACACTTGTTTACAACAGGGTCCACCATGTTCAATTCATCAAAACATTTAGAGACGTACAAATAGACACTTCTATATAGACAAAGAACAGAACAGGAATTCATCATAATGGAGGTAAAAAGGGAAAAGAAACATATACAGTGAGGGGAAAAGGGGGGGGGGGTTTCGAATTGCAGCCATCCGTAGGTGCCCTTTGAGAGCGGTTTTGAAGGAGTCAAGGGATTTGCATGTCTTAATGACTGTTGGTAGGGCGTTCCACATTTTGGTGGCATAGGAGCGAAAATAATTTAGTCCCTTGTTTGTGCCGAATCTGGGTTGTACATGGTTCGTTGCACTCCCTCTGGTGTTGTGGGTGTGGACTTCGTTAACATTAAGGAAGTATCTAGACAGGTACATGGGTATCTTGGTGGTGTATCGAATCTTGTGGGGTTAGGATTAGGCATTTAGAGGTTAGATTTAGGGTTAGAGTTATGCCGGATTTTATACTGATAAATGGATCTACAAGCATACAACGCGGTGCAGTGGGTGCACTGTAACTCATTGTGAGCTTGTAGAGCTGCTATTTGTGGAGTGTGTGACCCCGGCGGGCGACGTAACTCAGGTTCCAGGGTAAAAAAATGGCAAAAGAATGGTCCTAATATATTTTTATGATGTCAACAAGTATAGTACAAACGTGTGGGTAAAAAGAACTCCTGAGAAGAACTCCAAAGAGAAGTCCTGACTCAAGCAGAAGGTAGAAGGGCTCGTTGGGCTCAGCAGGGTATAATAAAATGAACAGGGGCACTCGACTGGTCTGCACGTGCTGAATTGTTTTGCGGGACTGACTGGTGTTTGGTCTCTTCCTCAGAGTCAAACAGGGCGTTTGAGTCCAATTGGCTGGCTTCAGTTTATTTTATTTGAGGCTCTCCTCAAGTGCCCAGGTATTATATTGTGTGTGTGTGTGTGTGTGTGTGCGTGTGTGTGTGTGTGTGTGTGTGTGTGTGTGTGTGTGTGCGTGTGCGTGTGCGCGTGCGTGCGCGCGCGCAGTCGGGGTTAAAGCATTGACGTGATGACAGGCAGGTGTCTTCTGTGACAGGAAATTAGTTTCAGAGGAGAGCACAGTTGAACAGGAAGTTTGATTATGTTGCAAGACCTCTGGTTGTGCCGACTGTGCAGATACGCTGTCTCAGTAGGAGCTCTCATTTACTCCCTGGTCACAATGAGAACCAGCAGTGGGGCTCGAGGAGAAGCACTGGATTAGTTTGTTTATTAAAACAACACCAGCTGACGGTGTTCTGAAGTCATTCTAAAGTAGATGAAGTCGGGGAGAAGAGGGTCTGACTCCAAAATTCCCTTCTGTGTCTCGACCTGAACATATTTGGGAACCCCCTCGTCTACACACTACAGCATTGTTGCAAAGCTCTGGTTGTGGTAAAACGTTGTGGAGGGACTAGCATCGTCTCTCTCTGCTGCTCTCCTGTCCTTGTTGACGTGTGTGTGGGTTCAACTCAGTCCTGTGTGAAGTAACGGCTCCTCGCAAACTTCCCACTCATCTCCATTTCATTTCTTCCAACAGCCTGTTAACTGGTTATATAGCCTGCCCACATCAATGCATCACATGGTCCTGGAAATTCTGGAATCCACTAGATTCTCAACCTGTTTTCTTTTCAGGGACACCCCCAGGCCAGGCTGTTGTATGGATTGGGACATTCCCTCCGGTTGTCATTCTACGCTGAAATATCTTTGCCCGGAAATAGCCCGATCCACTAGACGCGTTGTGAGCTTGTTGATCGGCTATTTTCGGCGAATGTTTGCCACGGAATAAGGACACTAGGGGCAGTATTATGCGTGTCTTAAGTACCAGGTCTTATTACTTAACTTAAGACCTGGAGGCGTAATCAATGCCATTTGGCTATTCTGAGTGGCCAAACAGCATTGACCACGCCTCCAGGTCTTAAGTTAAGTCATAAGACCTGGTACTTAAGACACGCATAATACTGCCCCTAGGACTCTAGTGCAGGGGTTTTCAACAGGTGGTCCGTGGACCACTGGTGGTCAGTGGAAGTACTGCTTGTGGTCCCTGACTATGCATTTAGTAATGTAGAATTTGTTGATTTTTTTTACTTTTCTTTCCACTAGTTGAGAAATGTGTGAACTGAATGACTGTCCATGTCGTCCAAGTTGGATGTCAAAAAATTCAACAGAAAAAGGGAGTTAGCATCTCAAGAGGGGGAAGTGCACCGGATTGTCTGGTTGAGTCATTATTATTAGGAAATTATTAGTAGTCAATGTTGAGAAACAGTGGGATGTATCCACATCCCACCCATATTCCCACCCAACACAACAGGGGTCACCAGGTTGATTCTAAGTCAGGGTGGTGGTCCCCCTCATTCACAATCAGTTGAAAACCTCTGCTCTAGTGGGTTGAATATGGTTTGTTTATGTTATTATTCATTCCCATTTTATGGCAGGGAAACAAATCAATTCATTATAGTCATCACTTCAGTGACGCTTGCGGAACTCGGCCAAAGCATCACATGGCGTGCCAATAATCACGGTAAAGCACACTGTCTCGTGTAATATCGCTTAACTGTAGTTGAGTTACAGTAGTTGATTTTTTAAATCATCGTATCGACCAACTTGTGAAAGGATGGACAGATTATAATGAAACCTTTCGGGAGGGCTGTCTCCGAAATGATTACCTTCTGTGCTGAAGAGGTCAAAGTTTATGGTCAAAATCAATATGTCTGTTCGGGACATCATGAGGTAGAGGGGACGCTTGGAATTCAATGGAACGTTCCCGGTTTGATCCCCACCTGCCTCTGTGTTGAAGTGTCCTTGAGCAAAACACACAATCCCAACATATTCAATGCATAAACATTTGGCAAAATCCGCAAAAAAATAGCTTTTTCGGTAAAGAGACTCCACAGTCAGAGTTAGGGCCGAAGTGTCCTTGAGCAAGCCCCTAATTGCTCCCGATGTGCAGGTTGGTGCCTGCCTTGCATGGTTTCCTCCGCCATCTGTGTATGAATGTGTGTGTGACTGTGAATGGGTGAATGTTACAGTTGGGTGCCACCGATATTGTCCCTTATCATTTGACCCATTTAGGCCTGACCTCAAAATTTTAAAAAATCTTTCTAAATCCTCCAGTTTTCTGAAATAAATATTTTCACGATTTTTCAAAAATGGCAGACCTACAAAGCTCGTAGCGCGCCACTCGGTGGCGCGCTATGAGCTTGTAGATCTGCTATTTTTCAATAGCTAAATTATAATGTTTAAAACACCAAAAGGGGTTGATCCCGCCCAAAATGGGTTAACTGTCCTTTTGCGCAGATCACGCAAACCTCAGCAAAAAGAAAAGGACAATATCGATGGCCTCCAACTGTATGCACAGCAGAATCTATGTAAAGCACTTTGGATAAAAGTGCTATAGCACCATTATCATTGACTTAAACACCTAACTGCTCAGGATGGTGTGTGAATGTGTGAATGAATGGGTGAGGCGTTATGCACATTGTGAAGTGCTTTGGATACAGCTTTTATAAATGCACCAATTTGCAATTACTATATAAATGCACGATTTACTACTTGCAAATTTTGCAATATAGCCTACTGGTGTGTGTTTAATTCTGCAATGTTTTCATGCATATGGAATCAGTTTGTATCTGGGGTGGTTGTAAAAAAAAAGGAAATCTTGCAGAGGACTTTATTAGTCAAGTAGAAGAAATGTACAGGAGTTTTTCCTTGGGGTCTTTGGTTGCAGGGAAACATTGACATCATACACACACTGACACGGTACATGAATGGGCTGAACTCAGCAGAAAAAAGCTAATCAAGTTAAAGAAAAGTTTAGCAAACATGTTTTTCAAACTATCAGACTTTTCCATCCACTGCAGTGAAAAAAATCTCAAATCAGCGAGCGAGAGAGAGAGGGGGGGAGGGAGAGGGGGGGGGGGGGGAGTCATAGAGAGAGGGAGGGAGGGTGGGGAGAGAGAGAGACGTAATCTACAGGGCATGTTACATCTGGCTGTTTGATTCGACCCCTCCCACCCTACTGCTGGTGGACAGTGGGTGACCTACATTCCAATGATTCCACCCACCTGGACACACACACACACACACACACACACACACACACACACACACACTCACACACATGTCAGTCAGTCAGTCAGTCAGTCACACACACAAACACAGGGTTTCTGTGCGCGGCATGCTGAGGTGGCGCTGGTTTTCCCGAGTGGGTGCGTCTCTGAGTTCCTGGAGTTTGAGGCCACCACTGTTTAATGTCCCGCGGGGACGTTCCATCTGCTGCCCAGAACCCCCCCCCCCTCCTCCCCCTCCCCGCCCTCATGGCCACACCCCGCCGCGTCTCAGCCCACCGCCCCCACATCTCCATCAGCACCGGGTCAGCAAAAACAAGAGAATAAGGAAGACTAAGGAATGATGATATTTGTGAGTCACGATACTCACACTTGCTGTCGGTATACTGTTGGAGTGAGAATGTGTTGACTGTTGATGGTAGTTCTTTGAACACCACCGTTTGACACATGAAGCCTATAGCGTCCCTATTCTGGGGCAGACATTCTGCCAAAACAGATCTATAAGCTCACAACGCATCACAACATGTCACGGCAGCATGCCGCAACGCATCACAAAGCGTCACAGCTTCAGTGAGCTTGTAGATCAGCTATTTTCGGAAAAGACTTTTGGCGTGGAGGGAATTACTAGCGGGACTGGTACAGAGCCCTGAGGGACCCCAGCCAATTATCTATATATGGTTTAAGTCATACTACTGGAACTTTTTCGATTAGTCAAAAGTTATTTTTGCCATTCCACGTTAATGTGCTTTTAGTTTGACAACTTTTCCCTAAAGGCGTGAGTAATGCATTATTATGCATATCATCGTTTCTGTCAACGCTGTTGTTGCTTCACCTCAGGACCCGCAGCATTCGTTACTACTGCCATGCATTTAGTTTCTGACTGAAGTTTGGGAATCGCAGTTCCTTCAGACCAGTGGTTACTGGTTCCCAAAGTGGGGTCCGGGGACCCCTAGGGGTCCTTGAGAGAGTTCCAGGGGGTCCCCAGCTAAATGATAATTAGGAACCAAATCCATTTAGTTCCATGTGTACACTCTCAGAGTTAAATTAAGTTTGCTTTTACAATATAAATTGGGGTCCCAGAGATAGAAATGCCATTAAATGGGGGGTCCGTAGCCTGTTGCATATAAAAAATCACACCCGTGTGAACTGAGTGGTGTAAGGTTTTATATAGCATGGTTTCAAGGGTCTCAAAGACTGAATGGCCTTTAGGTCTGATTCTGGTAGGGTCGTCTTCTGATGTGATGATTTGTGACCATGACGTTGATTCAGCTGGAGTTTTTGTCCGATGTGAGGTATTATATAAGGTAAGGTATTATATAGCCTGATCAGCTCTGATCTGACGTAATGAAATCACACCCGGATGTGATTTCACAACTGGCTTTTTTTGTGCAGAAAAAATGAGCATGGTTGCTACGGTCATCCAGTTCACCCGGGTGTGATTTAATTACGTCAGAAATTATTTTGAACATAGCAACCATGCTCATTTTTTTCTGCACACAAAAGCCAGTTGTAGGAGTGGTTTACACCACTCAAAAATATTTTAGTCTTATTGGGGGTCCTTGACGTGAAAAAGTTGGGGAACCACTGCTTCAGTCCATAAAAGGAACGAGAGGTGTTGACAATAAAAAGCCTACTGAACCCTATAGCGTCCCTATAGAGGGTATACGTGTGGCGTGACATCATCATCATACCCGGAGGTTATGCGGGAACGCCTACGGAGTGGCAGAAAAACTACTTTCTGGCCTTGATAGCCCATACATCCAAACAGAAAGGTCTTATATGATTGCATTAAACGACGTTAAACAACGTTAAACTCACTTTGGCACTCGATTTGCCATTCACATGCATGTGCATACCCTCTATATATTCTGGGGTCGAAGATTAGGAAAGAATAGCTGATCTACGACTGAGCTTTTGGTATAGAGGTGCCAACAAGAACTGGATTCTTGGAAAGTTGCAAAGGTCACACGTGTAGGGCTGTGTGTGTGTGTGTGTGTGTGTGCGCTCGCTTTTTCTTGGAAAGCCTGAAGGAGGAGCAACCTTTGACCCATTGGTAATGTGTACCATTGCTCATGTACACACACACACACACACACACACACACACACACACACACACACACACACACACACACACACACACACACACACACACACACACACACACACGCACACACACACACACACACACACAGTATTTGCATTACTATACTTGTGAGGACATGCCATTTTGAACCCTGACCACCAAGAAAATGGACCTCACAATGTCTGCTTCTCAAATTCTGCTGCACACACACACTCGCACGCACGCACGCACGCACGCACGCACGCACGCACGCACGCACGCACGCACGCACGCACGCACGCACGCACGCACACATACATACACCATTGACTGTAGGGGCATCCGCTGGCCTAGCGGTTCCGGTTCTGGCCTGACAGCGCTTTGCGTGTTCGAGTCCTGTTCATGACGACCTTTGCTGCATGTCTCTCCCTGTCTCTCCATCCCTCTTTCCTGTCCGTATTCACTGTAACTATCAATAAAGGCAGAAAAGCACTTAAAAAGTACTTAAACAATACACCATTGACTGTGGCCCCTACAGGTCCCCCATGCCCCTCCCCCCCTTCCCCCAGGTCCTCCTGGACTCCTATGAGGTTCAGGTTCTATGTGTCATTGGAGCATCATGTACTGGAGAGATAACAGACAAACTTTGATCAAAATGGAGACAAAAAATCTACATAGTTCTCTAATTGTGTAGACTTCTTGTAAATTAAGTAATACAGATGTTTAACAATAATTTAACCCCTGAGAGCGTAAAATGAAACCAATTGGAACTGTAAGGGTCCATTTGGTTTCATTTTACACTCTAAAGAGTTAAAGATGTATAAGGGTCCATACACATTAGTGCAGTTGTCTTTTCAGGCGTGTTGCAGGCACTACTCTGATCTGATCCAGGGTCAGCACTACAGAGGAGACTGCAGGTCTGATGCTCTTATATCAAGAGATGATGCAGTCACTGCTTCACCACTTAACCACATGAACCCCATGTAGCATCCCTGCATGGGGCCGATGTTGAGGCAAAAAAGAAACAGATCTACAAGCTCACAACATGTCGCGCCGTGACTCATTGTGAGCTTGTAGATCAGCTGTTTTCAGACAAAGGCATATGGTGTAGTCGGAACTCAGGAGGGAGCCCTAAAATTATACACCCCTGGGAGACTCAGTCAATATACGATTTAGGATTTGTGCAACAAATACCGAAAATACACACACAAACAATACATAGCCCACACACACACACACACACACACACACACACACACACACACACACACACACACACACACACACACACACACACACACACACACACACACACACACACACACACACACACACACACACACACGTACACACACACACACACACATACTCACACAAAAAAGGCCAAAAATTGCAGATTTGACAATCTTTGACAATTTTCACCTCTAATGACGTGGCCAAATTAAGGACGCCTGGTTGAAAGTGGTCTATCGAAACCACATCTAGAGCAACACAAAGTTTCATATATAGAGCTATAATAATAATAATAAGAGCTGTTACTGTTGCGGTTAATTCCAAGCACCAATCAGATTCACGTGTTGGGAGTCCCAGGGGTTGGGTGGTGGGGGTTGTCTCTCTTCAGTCTGTATTCCATTGGTCTCCATGACAACAGCCTGGCGGCCAATTAACATCTCATATTGCCATGTGTTGCTGCTGAATTACAGCGATGGTTGCTTTTTCATTTCCCGGCCGGCTCTCATGTTTTCCACCCCTCCCACCATCTGCTTTCAAACAAAGGAAATACATGCACGCTTCTGCACTTCTTCTACCCGTGTTAAACGCTCAACTACTTCTTGTCTTTCCTAATTCACGCTCCGCGATCAATAAGCTCAGAGCGTCGCAGAAGCGGCCTGTCGTAAGAAGTATGAATGTGGCTTACAAGCACCTGTGTGTGTGTGTGTGTGTGTGTCTGTGTGTGTATACTATATCAGACATATTGCTACCGTCACCACATGACACCAGGTTTATTTGTGGTTTGAAGTTGTGTCTAAGTTGTCAAGTTGTTATCTAATACAGAACATATTGTGACTCAGGTTATGTATGTTGAATAGTGGTTTCTGTCTGAACACCGGAGAACTCGCCAGTTTATCAAGTCGCCGCGGCGAGCATTCTTCATCAATGTCTTCATCGTTATGCTAAGATGCTGTCTTCATCAGTGTAGTATGTCAAACTCACAGATGTTATAGGCTACAGTAGTTCATTTCCAAAGTGATCAAATTATTTTGTGCAATTAAATAGTCAGCTAGATGATGATAAAAAGGTGAGTATGTGAATACCAATGATAAGTAGGCCTACCATTTCAGGATATTGTTTACTAATGAATTACATTGTTTCGGTACTTTGGTGTTTAAATTCCTACTTTCTCTAGTGTTAACTCTAAACAACTATCCTCTCTATCTCTCAATTCAATGCAATTTAAATGAAGGTGAAGTGTGTGTGTGTGTGTGTGTGCGTGTGCGTGTGCGCGTGCGCGTGTGCGTGTGCGCGCGAGTGCGTGTGTGTTGGCTAGAAGTGCATGGTCACACTCACACTTCATGCTTTGAATAAAAGGATGTGTGTGTGTGTGTGTGGAGCATCCCCAGGCAAGGATTCTTCCTTCTTGAACTCATGCTTAGAGCTTTTCTTGTGACAGCCTAAGTCATGCAGATTTATACTTAGTTGGGTACGATTGTCTATAAATTGATTGCATATATAGGCCCTAAATGGAAACAGGACCGCAAGTGACTTTTTTTGGTGCTATGCCTTTTGGACTGAGTGTTTGACTGTACTCTGTTACTGTTTATACATTTCTGTCTATCTACAATTCTACAACGCCTCGCAGCGCAAAACTAAAACAACAAACAAACAAAAAGACATTGTTGATCTGTGGAATATTAAAAAAACAAAGCAACAGGAAAGGCAAGAAAAATAAAACTTTATTGATCCCTGGAGGGAAACACAGTTGTGATAGCAGCAACAGCAGTGAGAATGAAACATAGGAGAGGTACAGCCTGGTAAGATGTAAAGGTCAATGCATGCTCCATGCGACGTCATAAACAAAAGCTTTGGTTTCAGACGTCCGAACCGTCCGAACTAGGACATTCGGGACATTATTTTCTGCAAAACAAAAACAAAAAGGTTTCATCTTCAGAAAGAGCATGTTAAGAATAAGGACCAAAGTTGAATCATGAGGTTAAATGGTGCATTTGTAGCCTCGGCCGGGAGGCGAACCCGGGACCTATATTCCTTATTCCGCACATACGTTACCAGTCGGCTAAAGAGCCGCTTCCGGTTAGCATTTTACTCATAAAACGGAACGTTTATTCGTTTATTGTTCACATTCAACCTTAATTCCCCTTCTAAAAGGGAGTTAGATGAGATGCAATAAACGCTCAATCAAGTACAACCAGACACCATGCAGCCTACAGCACTGTACAGTAGCCCAGTTCATAATGAAAGAATGAGTCCGTTTGGAAGAACCAATTAAGCATACAGTAAGGTAAATTCAGGTAAAGTGCTGGATACATCTGACTGAGCAGTTAGACGATTCACTGCAAAACTCTGGAAACGGCAAGCTGATCAGACTGAAAACCAAAACCGTATATATGCTTACAGTAGAATAATGAAATACCCAAAACATTCAATCAGAATCCAGGTGGGGCTTGCTCAGGAAACTGCCCTTCGTTAGTTGGAAGCAAGCTGTCACGCTGTCAGGCAGCTGCTGTCACTGTGCTAATAGGGCACTATTGTGTGTGTGTGTGTGTGTGTGTGTGTGTGTGTGTGCGTGCGTGCCTGCGTGCCTGCGTGCCTGCGTGCCTGCGTGCGTGCGTGCCTGCGTACCTGCGTGCGTGTGCGCATGTTCATGTGTTTGTGTGTGCATGCGTGCAGCGTGCGTGCGTGCAGTGTGTGTACGTGCTTGCGAGCATGCATGCGTGCGTGTGTGTGAGAGAGAGATAGAAAGGGACAGCGCTATAGGCAGGAAGGAATGAGGGAGAAGAGAGTAGAGATAATTGAAAGGAGCTGGAAAGATAAAGGGAAACAGGGCAGAGAGTGTCTTCAAGTCTTCCACTGTATTCGCTCAACTTTTGTTGACATCACTTTATTACTTCTGCCTCTTTGGTTTCTGGTCTCACGTGGCAGCGTGATGATGATGTCACAGGTTACTGCGGTAACCAAACACAACAACAGAATGACATGCAGACACTGACACAGACAGACACATGCAAAGACAGACAGACAGATAGACAGACCCTTTACACGTTGACCGGGGTCCCCCAGAGATCTATACTTGGTCCCCTCATTTCATCACCAGTGGTTCTTAACCCATTCAAAACGGGAACCCCTTTTGGTGTTTTAAGCATTATGTTATACTTTAGCTATTGAAAAATTGTGAAAAATCGTGAAAATGTCGCACATTTTTGAATATATATTCTTTCAGAGCGAACGTTTCTAACTCAAATCTTTGAGTTAGAAATATATATTAATATTTTCAGATGGGGGTCCGTGACCAATTGCATATATTTTTGGGGGTCCTTGACATGAAAATGGTTGAGCACCACTGACATAGAAACATAGGTTTTTCAGCAAACTGTCATGATTTAGAAGACATTTTGTAGAATCGGCCTCAGGTCTAAATGGGTTTTTTTTATTTCAAGGACCCTCATGGACACACCACACCCACATCCATTTGGTTCCAATTGTACACTCTCAGAATTACAGAGCTGGTGTTGCCCCCGTGATGCAACCGGCTCATGTTCGGTGAGGGAAGCCGGGCGGGGAGGGTGATCATTATTGTTACTGCATGTAATCCTATGGGCTGGAGCGGCACCTGTCAGCAGGGAGTTTTGGGCAGGGGAAGTAGGACGAAGGCTCTGTGTCCTCCCGGTGGGGGCTCCTCACTGGCAGGTAAGTCAGTAGGATACGACAGCAATGACAGCACAAATGTGTGGGGAGGAATTAATTGGCATAACGACTAAATTGAGGAGAAAGATGGGGTAAAAAGTAATTGATGTTTGTCACTGGCACATAGCACATTTATTTATTTATTTATTTATTTGACAGGGACAATGCTCATTAATCAACATTTCAGTTTTCACTTCCATGTAAATGTGCCAGAGTTAGCCATAAGCTAATTTACATCTGTAGTCCCTGAGCAGGCTCTTCAAATGGTAGTAAAACTAAACATACAATGACACATATAGTACAATACAATGCAATACAATACAGATAAAAGAAGGACAGAGTGTATAGTGTGCCAGCACACAACACCATGCGTTGATGCCATGTGTGCATGTGCCAGCACCCAACACTATGTCCATACAAAAACACAATACAATACAGATAAAAGAGAGACCGAGTGTGTGGTGTGCCAGCACACAACACCATGCGTTGATGCCATGTGTGCATATGTGCCAGCACCCAACACTATGTCCATACAAAAACACAATACAATACTGTACAATACAGGAACAGATCAACATGGTACAGGGGACAGAACAACTGTGAAGTGAAAAAATGACACCGGTGATGAATACTAAATAGTGCTGATATAGCACATAGCACCTGTCAGCAGGGAATGGTGAGCGGGAGGAGTTGTACAATGAAGGCTCCAAATCCTCCCGGTGGGGTATCCTCACTGCAGTGGGAAGCAGTAGGTGGAATTAATTGGCTTAACTGGAGGTAAAAGGGGGGGGGGGGGGGGGGAGAATAATTTGAAAAAAGGATACCAATTTTATCCAATGAGGAGAGAGAACCGCAAAAAGTTGAGCTTCAATTATACAGTGTTACAGTTCCAATTTCACCTGTTTATCCTGTACCTAAGTTCTTTCTCCTGATTGGAATAAAATTGCTGTCCAATTGTCTGTTTCCTAAAGAGCTGGACAGGTGAGGAGACCCCTGTTGCTGAACAAACACATAAATGGACTGCATTTATATAGCGCTTTTCTCCAAAGCGCTTTACATTTCAATCTATTTCATGTTCACCCATTCACACACCGATGGCGGAGGAAACCGTGCAAGGCACCAACCCGCTCAGCGGGAGCAGTTTGGGGATCAGGGTCTTGCTCGCGGACACTTTGACACTTTCCCAGGAGGAGCCCGGGAATGGAACCTGCATTGGAACCTTGGGATTCCAAGACGGCCGCTCTACCTCCTGAGCCACTGCCGCCGCATATAGTGCTTTTTAGCACTTGATTTAACCTCTTAAACCCCAGGGGGGTCTAGGAGGGAAAATCTAAAATATCGGAGTTGGAACCTAAGCCCCATTTAACCGCTGAGAGCTGTTCATGAGGTGGACAGCCTCTGCCCCCGCCGGCGGGGGATTGGGGCTCAAGAAGTTCAAACAAATATCACTTATACCCCCCTTTAAATGAACAAAGACGATACATAACTTGCAGACAACTACACTGAAATATTTTTTAAAGTGAATAGCAAGGTCAGTGTATACGTATACAGCCTGTTCTCATACTGGAGCCAGCTGTAGAGTACAGTACAGTACAGTACAGTACAGTACAGTACAGTACAGTACAGTACAGTACAGTACAGTACAGTACAGTACAGTACAGTACAGTGTGGTATAGTGCTGTAGGAGGAGGAGAATGTACAGCGAGAGCTTCCTGACTCTGATTTCCTGCTCTCTCTCCATGCATGCGCCTGGAACTGTTTAGTGCCTCGAAAGGGTTCAGGGAGGACGCCTGTGTGTGTGTGTGTGTGTGTGTGTGTGTGTGTGTGTTATTCCATAGCCCCGTTGAACTTGGAAATCCATATGAACTCGGTTCACCCCAGACGAACCGTTTTGCAGCAGCACCAGCGCTGCATGTGTTGGGGTGACCTAGTTTTCCCTTTCCCCTGCACCATATAGACCTGCTACCTCTACGTCCCGCATGAGCCTGGGTGATCATTTAAAGATGGAGTGCTGTGTACGTTTTCTGTTTTGCATGTGTCTATGGAGTTAACATTGCTCTAATATAGACCCCCACGTGTGGTTAGAATATTAAAATATGTCTTCCCTGTGTATTTTTGGTTTCTTCCTGAAAGCTGAAAGGCCCAATCGAAATACACCAGACATAGTGACAGCACAATATCATCCCCTCCCATAACCCCTCCCCCTTTATCATACAACAACAGCTGTGGGTGCGGCTTCCGTTCAGGTGGATCATTCACCACCCACCTGAAAACCAGGGATACTTAATGAACTGGTGGGTGTGACCACATAAAAACGTTTTAACACTTTCTGTACACTTTTTTGGGGGGAAAAAACGTTCTCCTAGTATAATCATAGTACCAGTATGATCATGTTTTCGGGGGGAACAAAATTACGGCATTCCATCTTTAACTAAGACCATGTGCAATTGTGCATGTGTAACCAAATGGACCCATAAGAGTCCATTTGGTTGCATTTGTACACTGTCAGAGTTGCAAATGGTTGACTTTACACTGAGGAATTTAGTGTGTACTGTACATACATGGGAGTTATGTCCTCTCTGTCTGTGAGCAGCTATCTCCGTGGCCCTGACGGGGTGAAACTTTGCGCACGCACTCCCAGTAGGATGAACCTCTACCCCAAATGTTTCAAATCAGCCTCATGGTGGCGATATAACTCTTAGGTCGTAGGTCGTACAATCAACTTCCCCCCTGAACTCCCTAGATAGGCCACGCCCATTTCCGGTACAAAGTCTATTTCCCCCAGCATCCTCCTCGTAGGCTGGAGGTGCTCGTTCTGCGTGTTTTT